>NW_026869236.1:0-131441 GCF_020745735.1 Hemiscyllium ocellatum | reverse complement strand
TACTGATTTGTACTGCTTCAAAAATATTCTAATTGTCGCTGTTTAATGATTTGTAATGCTTCAAAAATATTCAAGTGTTGCTGGTTACTGATTTGTACTGACTCAAACATATTCTAAGTGTCGCTGCTTAGTGATTTGTACTGCTTCAAAAATATTCTTAGTGTCGCTGGTTACTGATTTATACTGACTGAAAAATATTCTAAGTGTTGCTGGTTACTGATTTGTACTGACTGTAAAATATTCTAAGTGTCGCTGGTTACTGATTTCTACTGACTGAAAAATATTCTAAGTGTCGTGGTTACAGATTTGTACTGCTTCAAAAATATTCAAAGTGTCGGTGGTTACTGATTTGTGCTGCTTCAAAAATATTCTAAGTGTCACTGGTTACAGATTTGTACTGACTGTAAAATATTCTAAGTGTCGCTGGTTACTGATTTGTACTGACTGAAAAATATTCCAAGTGTCATTGGTTACAGATTTGTACTGCTTCAAAAATATTCAAAGTGTCAGTGGTTCCTGATTTGTACTGCTTCAAAAATATTCTAAGTGTCGCTGGTTACTGATTTATACTGACTGAAAATATTCCAAGTGTCAGTGGTTACTGATTTGTACTGCTTCAAAAATATTACAAGTATGATTGCATAGTGATTTGTACTGCTTCAAAAATATTCTGAGTGTCAGTGGTTACTGATTTGTACTGCTTCAAAAATATTCTAAGTGTCGCTGGTTACTGAATTGTACTGCTTCAAAAATATTCCAAGTGTCAGTGGTTATTATTTGTACTGATTCAAAAATATTCTAAGTGTCAGTGCTTAGTGATTTGTACTGCTTCAAAAATATTCTTAGTGTCGCTGGTTACTGATTTGTACTGACTGAAAAATATTCTAAGTGTCGCTGGTTACTGATTTGTACTGACTGAAAAATATTCTAAGTGTCAGTGGTTACAGATTTGTACTGCTTCAAAAATATTCAAAGTGTCAGTGGTTACTGATTTGTACTGCTTCAAAAATATTCTAAGTGTCGCTGGTTACTGATTTGTACTGACTGTAAAATATTCCAAGTGTCAGTGGTTACTGATTTGTACTGCTTCAAAAATATTACAAGTATGATTGCTTAGTGATTTGTACTGCTTCAAAAGTATTCTAAGTGTCAGTGGTTACTGATTTGTACTGCTTCAAAAATATTCTAAGTGTCGCTGGTTACTGAATTGTACTGCTTCAAAAATATTCCAAGTGTCAGTGGTTACTAATTTGTACTGATTCAAAAATATTCTAAGTGTCAGTGCTTAGTGATTTGTACTGCTTCAAAAATATTCTTAGTGTCGCTGGTTACTAATTTGTACTGATTCCAAAATATTCTAAGTGTCAGTGCTTAGTGATTTGTACTGCTTCAAAAATATTCTAAGTGTCGCTGGTTACTGATTTGTACTGACTGAAAAATATTCTAAGTGTTGCTGGTTACTGATTTGTAGTGACTGTAAAATATTCTAAGTGTCAGTGGTTACGGATTTGTACTGCTTCAAAAATATTCCAAGTGTCAGTGGTTACTAATTTGTACTGATTCAAAATTATTCTAAGTGTCAGTGCTTAGTGATTTGTACTGCTTCAAAAATATTCTTAGTGTCGCTGGTTACTGATTTGTACTGATGGTAAAATATTCTGAGTGTTGCTGGTTACTGATTTGTACTGACTGTAAAATATTCTAAGTGTCGCTGGTTACTGATTTCTACTGACTGAAATATATTCCAAGTGTCAGTGGTTACAGATTTGTACTGCTTCAAAAATATTCAAAGTGTCAGTGGTTACTGATTTGTGCTGCTTCAAAAATATTCTAAGTGTCACTGTTACTGATTTGTACTGACTGAAAAATATTCTAATTGTTGCTGTTTACTGATTTGTACTGACTGTAAAATATTCTAAGTGTCATTGGTTACTGATTTGTACTGCTTCAAAAATATTCTAAGTGTCAGTGGTTACTGATTTGTGCTGCTTCAAAAATATTCTAAAAGTCACTGTACACTGATTATTACTGCTTCAAAAATATTCCAAGTGTCAGTGGTTACTAATTTGTACTGCTTCAAAAATATTCTAAGTGTCAGTGCTTACTAATTTGTACTGATTCAAAATTATTCTAAGTGTCAGTGCTTAGTGATTTGTACTGCTTCAAAAATATTCTAAGTGTCGCTGGTTACTGATTTGTACTGACTGAAACATATTCTAAGTGTTGCTGGTTACTGATTTGGACTGACTGAAAAATATTCCAAGTGCCGCTGCATAGTGATTTGTACTGCTTCAAAAATATTCTAAGTGTCGCTGGTTACAGATTTGTACTGACTGAAAAATATTCTAAGTGTCGCTGGTTACTGATTTGTACTGACTGAAAAATATTCTAAGTGTCAGTGCTTACAGATTTGAACTGCTTCAAAAATATTCAAAGTGTCAGTGGTTCCTGATTTGTACTGCTTCAAAAATATTCTAAGTGTCGCTGGTTACTGATTTGTACTGACTGTAAAATATTCCAAGTGTCAGTGGTTACTGATTTGTACTGCTTCAAAAATATTACAAGTGTGATTGCTTAGTGATTTGAACTGCTTCAAAAATATTCTAAGTGTCAGTGGTTACTGATTTGTACTGCTTCAAAAATATTCTAAGTGTCGCTGGTTACTGATTTGTACTGCTTCAAAAATATTCCAAGTGTCAGTGGTTACTAATTTGTACTGATTCAAAAATATTCTAAGTGTCAGTGCTTAGTGATTTGCACTGCTTCAAAAATAATCTTAGTGTCGCTGGTTACTGATTTGTACTGAATGAAAAATATTCTAAGTGTCGCTGGTTACTGATTTATACTGACTGTAAAATATTCCAAGTGTCAGTGGTTACTGATTTGTACTGCTTCAAAAACATTACAAGTATGATTGCTTAGTGATTTGTACTGCTTCAAAAGTATTCTAAGTGTCAGTGGTTACTGATTTGTACTGCTTCAAAAATATTCTAAGTGTCGCTGGTTACTGAATTGTACTGCTTCAAAAATATTCCAAGTGTCAGTGGTTACTAATTTGTACTGATTCAAAAATATTCTAAGTGTCAGTGCTTAGTGATTTGTACTGCTTCAAAAATAATCTTAGTGTCGCTGGTTACGAATTTGTACTCATTCAAAAATATTCTAAGTGTCAGTGCTTAGTGATTTGTACTGCTTCAAAAATATTCTAAGTGTCGCTGGTTACTGATTTGTACTGACTGAAAAATATTCTCCGTGTTGCTGGTTACTGATTTGTACTGACTGTAAAATATTCTAAGTGTCAGTGGTTACTGATTTGTACTGCTTCAAAAATATTCTAAGTGTCACTGTTTACTGATTTGTTCTGCTTCAAAAATATTCCAAGTGTCAGTGGTTACTAATTTGTACTGATTCAAAATTATTCTAAGTGTCAGTGCTTAGTGATTTGTACTGCTTCAAAAATATTCTTAGTGTCGCTGGTTACTGATTTGTACTGATGGTAAAATATTCTAAGTGTTGCTGGTTACTGATTTGTACTGACTGTAAAATATTCTAAGTGTCGCTGGTTACTGATTTCTACTGACTGAAATATATTCTAAGTGTCAGTGGTTACTGAGTTGTACTGCTTCAAAATATTCAAAGTGTCAGTGGTTACTGATTTGTGCTGCTTCAAAAATATTCTAAGTGTCACTGTTACTGATTTGTACTGACTGAAAAATATTCTAAGTGTTGCCGTTTACTGATTTGTACTGACTGTAAAATATTCTAAGTGTCATTGGTTACTGATTTGTACTGCTTCAAAAATATTCTAAGTGTCAGTGGTTACTGATTTGTGCTGCTTCAAAAATATTCTAAGTGTCACTGTACACTGATTTGTACTGCTTCAAAAATATTCCAAGTGTCAGTGGTTACTAATTTGTACTGCTTCAAAAATATTCTAAGTGTCAGTGGTTACTAATTTGTACTGATTCAAAATTATTCTAAGTGTCAGTGCTTAGTGATTTGTACTGCTTCAAAAATATTCTAAGTGTCGCTGGTTACTGATTTGTACTGACTGAAAAATATTCTAAGTGTTGCTGGTTACTGATTTGGACTGACTGAAAAATATTCCAAGTGCCGCTGCTTCGTGATTTGTCCTGCTTCAAAAATATTCTAAGTGTCGCTGGTTACAGCTTTGTACTGACTGAAAAATATTCTAAGTGTCGCTGGTTACTGATTTGTACTGCTTCAAAACTATTCCAAGTGTCAGTGGTTACTAATTTGTACTGCATCAAAAATATTCTAAGTGTCAGTGCTTAGTGATTTGTACTGCTTCAAAAATAATCTCAGTGTTGCTGGTAACTGATTTGTACTAACTGAAAATTATTCCAAGTGCCGCTGCTTAGTGATTTGTACTGCTTCAAAAATATTCTATGTGTCAGTGGTTACTAATTTGTACTGCTTCGAATATATTCTATGTGTCGCTGGTTACTGATTTGTACTGACTGAAAAATATTCCAAGTGCCGCTGCTTAGTGATTTGTTCTGCTTCAAAAATATTCTAAGTGTCGCTGGTTACAGATTTGTACTGACTGAAAAATATTCTAAGTGTCGCTGGTTACTGATTTGTACTGACTGAAAAATATTCTAAGTGTCAGTGCTTACAGATTTGAACTGCTTCAAAAATATTCAAAGTGTCAGTGGTTCCCGATTTGTACTGCTTCAAAAATATTCTAAGTGTCGCTGGTTACTGATTTATACTGACTGTAAAATATTCCAAGTGTCAGTGGTTACTGATTTGTGCTGCTTCAAAAATATTCTAAGTGTCACTGTTCACTGATTTGTACTGCTTCAAAAATATTCCAAGTGTCAGTGGTAACTAATTTGTACTGCTTCAAAAATATTCTATGTGTCGCTGGTTACTAATTTTTACTGCTTCAAAAATATTCTATGTGTCGCTGGTTACTGATTTGTACTGACTGAAAAATATTCGAAGTGTTGCTGGTTACTGATTTGTACTGACTGAAAAATATTCCAAGTGCCGCTGCTTAGTGATTTGTACTGCTTCAAAAATATTCTAAGTGTCGCTGATTACAGATTTGTACTGACTGAAAAATATTCTAAGTGTTGCTGGTTACAGATTTGTACTGACTGTAAAATATTCCAAGTGTCGCTGGTTACTGATTTGTACTGACTGAAAAATATTCTAAGTGTCAGTGCTTACAGATTTGCACTGCTTCAAAAATATTCAAAGTGTCAGTGGTTCCTGATTTGTACTGCTTCAAAAATATTCTAAGTGTCGCTGGTTACTGATTGATACTGACTGTAAAATATTCCAAGTGTCAGTGGTAACTGATTTGTACTGCTTCAAAAATATTACAAGTATGATTGCTTAGTGATTTGTACTGCTTCAAAAGTATTCTAAGTGTCAGTGGTTACTGATTTGTACTGCTTCAAAAATGTTCTAAGTGTCGCTGGTTACTGATTTGTACTGCTTCAAAAATATTCCAAGTGTCAGTGGTTACTAATTTGTCCTGATTCAAAAATATTCTCAGTGTCAGTGCTTAGTGATTTGCACTGCTTCAAAAATAATCTTAGTGTCGCTGGTTACTGATTTGTACTGAATGAAAAATATTCTAAGTTTTGCTGGTTACTGACTTGTACTGACGGTGAAATGTTCTAAGTGTCGCTGGTTACAGATTTCTACTGACTGAAATATATTCTAAGTGTCAGTGGTTACAGATTTGTACAGCTTCAAAAATATTCAAAGTGTCAGTGGTTACTGATTTGTGCTGCTTCAAAAATATTCTAAGTGTCACTTTTCACTGATTTGTACTGCTTCAAAAATATTCCAAGTGTCAGTGGTTACTAATTTGTACTGATTCAAAAATATTCTAAGTGTCAGTGCTTAGTGATTTGTACTGCTTCAAAAATATTCTTAGTGTCGCTGGTTACTGATTTGTACTGACTGAAAAATATTCTAAGTGTTGCTGGTTACTGATTTGTACTGACTGTAAAATATTCTAAGTGTCAGTGGTTACTGATTTGTACTGCTTCAAAAATATTCTAAGTGTCAGTGCTAAGTGATTTGTACTGCTTCAAAAATATTCTTAGTGTCGCTGGTTACTGATTTGTACTGACTGAAAAATATTCTAAGTGTCGCTGGTTACTGATTTGTACTGACTGAAAAATATTCCAAGTGTTGCTGGTTACTGATTTGTACAGAATGAAAAATATTCTAAGTGTCAGTGGATTCTGATTCGTACTGCTTCAAAAATATTCCAAGTGTCAGTGGTTACTAATTTGTACTGATTCAAAAATATTCTAAGTGTCAATGCTTAGTGATTTGTACTGCTTCAAAAATATTCTAAGTGTTGCTGGTTACTGATTTGTACTGACGGTAAAATATTCCAAGTGTCGCTGGTTACTGATTTCTACTGACTGAAATATATTCTAAATGTCAGTGGTACAGATTTGTACAGCTTCAAAAATATTCAAAGTGTCAGTGGTTACTGATTTGTGCTGCTTCAAAAATGTTCTAAGTGTCGCTGGTTACTGATTTGTACTGACTGAAAAATATTCCAAGTGTTGCTGGTTACTGATTTGTACAGAATGAAAAATATTCTAAGTGTCAGTGGATTCTGGTTCGTACTGCTTCAAAAATATTCTAAGTGTCAGTGGTTACTGATTTGTGCTGCTTCAAAAATATTCTAAGTGTCACTGTTTACTGATTTTTACTGCTTCAAAAATATTCCAAGTGTCAGTGGTTACTAATTTGTACTGATTCAAATATATTCTAAGTGTCAGTACTTAGAATATTTTTGAAGCAGTACAAATCACTAAGTACTGACACTTAGAATATTTTAGAATCAGTACAAATTAGTAACCACTGACACTTGGAATATTTTTGAAGCAGTAAAAATCAGTAAACAGTGACACTTAGAATATTTTTGAAGCAGCACAAATCAGTAACCACTGACACTTAGAATATTTTTGAAGCAGGACATATCAGCTACCACTGACACTTAGAATATTTTACAGTCAGTACAAATCAGTAACCAGCAACACTTAGAATATTTTTGAAGCAGTACAAATCATTAAGTGTTGCTGGTTACTGATTTGTACTGACTGTAAAATATTCTGAGTGTCAGTGGTAACTGATATGTACTGCTTCAAAAGTATTCTAAGTGTCATTGGTTCCTGATTTGTACTGCTTCAAAAATGTTCTAAGTGTCGCTGGTTACTGATTTGTACTGACTGAAAAGTATTCTAAGTGTCAGTGGATTCTGATTCGTACTGCTTCAAAAATATTCCAAGTGTCACTGGTTACTGATTTGTACTGCTTCAAAAATATTCCAAGTGTCAGTGGTTACTAATTTGTACTGACTCAAAAATATTCTAAGTGTCAGTGCTTAGTGATTTGTACTGCTTCAAAAATATTCTTAGTGTCGCTGGTTACTGATTTGTACTGACTGAAAAATATTCTAAGTGTTGCTGGTTACTGATTTGTACTGACTAAACAATATTCTAAGTGACGCTGGTTCCTGATTTCTACTGACTGAAATATATTCTAAGTGTCAGTGGTTACAGATTTGTACTGCTTCAAAAATATTCAAAGTGTCAGTGGTTACTGATTTGTGCTGCTTCAAAAATATTCTAAGTGTCACTGTTCACTAATTTGTACTGACTGAAAAATATTCTAAGTGTTGCTGGTTACTGATTTGTACTGACTGTAAAATATTCGAAGTGTCGCTGGTTCCTGATTTGTACTGCTTCAAAAATATTCCAAGTGTCAGTGGTTACTAATTTGGACTGCTTCAAAAATATTCTAAGTGTCAGTGCTTAGTGATTTGTACTGCTTCAAAAATATTCTAAGTGTTGCTGGTTACTGATTTGTACTGACTGAAAAATATTCCAAGTGCCGCTGCTTAGTGATTTGTACTGCTTCAACAATATTCGAAGTGTCGCTGGTTACTGATTTATACTGACTGTAAAATATTGTAAGTGTCAGTGGTAACTGATTTGTACTGCTTCAAAAATATTCTAAGTGTCACTGTTCACTGATTTGTACTGCTTCAAAAATATTGTAAGTGTCAGTGGTTACTGATTTGTGCTGCTTCAAAAATATTCTAAGTGTCACTGTTCACTGATTTGTACTGCTTCAAAAATATTCCAAGTGTCAGTGGTTACTGATTTGTGCTGCTTCAAAATATTCTAAGTGTCACTGTTTACTGATTTGTACTGCTTCAAAAATATTCCAAGTGTCAGTGGTTACTAATTTGTACTGATTCAAACATATTCTAAGTGTCAGTGCTTAGTGATTTGTACTGCTTCAAAAATATTCTTAGTGTCGCTGGTTACTGATTTATACTGAATGAAAAATATTCTAAGTGTTGCTGGTTACTGATTTGTACTGACTGTAAAATATTCTAATTGTCGCTGGTTACAGATTTCTACTGACTGAAATATATTCTAAGTGTCAGTGGTTACAGATTTGTACTGCTTCAAAAATATTCAAAGTGTCAGTGGTTACTGATTTGTGCTGCTTCAAAAATATTCTCAGTGTCACTGTTCACTGATTTGTACTGCTTCAAAAATATTCCAAGTGTCAGTGGTTACTAAGTTGTTCTGCTTCAAAAATATTCTAAGTGTCAGTGGTTACTAATTAGTACTGCTTCAAAAATATTCTAAGTGTCAGTGCTTAGTGATTTGTACTGCTTCAAAAATATTCTAAGTGTTGCTGGTAATTGATTTGTACTGACTGAAAATTATTCCAAGTGCCGCTGCTTAGTGATTTGTACTGCTTCAGAAATATTCTAAGTGTCGCTGGTTACTGATTTGTACTGACTGAAAAAGATTCCAAGTGTCAGTAGTTACTGATTTGTACTGTTTCAAAAATATTCTAAGTGTCAGTGGTTACAGATTTGTACTGCTTCAAAAATATTCCAAGTGTTGCTGGTTACTGATTTGTGCTAACTGAAAAATATTCTAAGTGTCAGCGGTTACTGATTTGTACTGCTTCAAAAATATTCTGAATGTCGCTGTTTACTGATTTGTACTGCTTCAAAAATATTCCAGATGTCAGTGGTTACTAATTTGTACTTATTCAAAAATTTTCTAAGTGTCACTGTTCACTGATTTGTACTGACTGAAAAATATTCTAAGTGTTGCTGGTTACTGATTTGTACTGACTGAAAAATACTCCAAGTGCCGCTGCTTATTGATTTGTACTGCTTCAAAAATATTCGAAGTGTTGCTGGTTACTGATTTGTACTGACTGAAAAATATTCTATGTGTTGCTGGTTACTGATTTGTACTGACTGAAAAATATTCCAAGTGCCGCTGCTTAGTGATTTGCACTGCTTCAAAAATATTCCAAGTGTCAGTGGTTACTAATTTGTACTGCTTCAAAAATATTCTAAATGTCAGTGCTTAGTGATTTGTACTGCTTCAAAAATATTGTAAGTGTTGCTGGTTACTGATTTCTACTGACTGAAATATATTCTAAGTGTCAGTGGTTACAGATCTGTACTGCTTCAAAAATATTCAAAGTGTCACTGTTCACTGATTTGTACTGCTTCAAAAATATTCCAAGTGTCAGTGGTTACTAATTTGTACTGCTTCAAAAATATTCTATGTGTCAGTGGTTACTAATTTGTACTGCTTCAAAAATATTCTATGTGTCGCTGGTTACTGATTCCTACTGACTGAAAAATATTCTAAGTGTTGCTGGTTACTGATTTGTACTGACTGAAAAATATTCCAAGTGCCGCTGGTTACTGATGTGTACTGCTTCAAAAATATTCCAAGTGTCACTAATTACTGATTTGTACTGCTTCAAAAATATTCCAAGTGTCTGTGCTTAGTGATTTGTACTGCTTCAAAAATATTCTAAGTGTTGCTGGTTACTGATTTGTACTGACTGAAAAATACTCTAAGTGTTGCTGGTTACTGATTTGTACTGACTGAAAAATATTCTAAGTATCGCTGGTTACGGATTTGTACTGACTGAAAAATATTCTAAGTGTCAGTGCTTACAGATTTGCACTGCTTCAAAAATATTCAAAGTGTCAGTGGTTCCTGATTTGTACTGCTTCAAAAATATTCTAAGTGTCGCTGGTTACTGATTTATACTGACTGTAAAATATTCCAAGTGTCAGTGGTAACTGATTTGTACTGCTTCAAAAATATTACAAGTATGATTGCTTAGTGATTTATACTGCTTCAAAAGTATTCTAAGTGTCGCTGGTTACTGATTTGTACTGCTTCAAAAATATTCCAAGTGTCTGTGGTTACTAATTTGTACTGATTCAAAAATATTCTAAGTGTCAGTGCTTAGTGATTTGCACTGCTTCAAAAATAATCTTAGTGTCGCTGGTTACTGATTTGTACTGAATGAAAAATATTCTAAGTATTGCTGGTTACTGACTTGTACTGACGGTAAAATATTCTAAGTGTCGCTGGTTACAGATTTCTACTGACTGAAATATATTCCAAGTGTCAGTGGTTACAGATTTGTACAGCTTCAAAAATATTCAAAGTGTCAGTGGTTACTGATTTGTGCTGCTTCAAAAATATTCTACGTGTCACTTTTCACTGATTTGTACTGCTTCAAAAATATTCCAAGTGTCAGTGGTTACTAATTTGTACTGATTCAAAAATATTCTAAGTGTCAGTGCTTAGTGATTTGTACTGCTTCAAAAATATCCTTAGTGTCGCTGGTTACTGATTTGTACTGACTGAAAAATATTCTAAGTGTTGCTGGTTACTGATTTGTACTGACTGTAAAATATTCTAAGTGTCGCTGGTTACTGATTTCTACTGACTGAAATATATTCTAAGTGTCAGTGGTTACAGATTTGTACTGCTTCAAAAATATTCAAAGTGTCAGTGGTTACTGATTTGTGCTGCTTCAAAAATATTCTAAGTGTCACTGTTCACTGATTTGTACTGACTGAAAAATATTCCAAGTGTTGCTGGTTACTGATTTGTACTGACTGTAAAATATTCTAAGTGTCGCTGGTTACTGATTTGTACTGCTTCAAAAATATTCCAAATGTCAGTGGTTACTAATTTGGACTGCTTCAAAAATATTCTAAGTGTCAGTGCTTAGTGATTTGTACTGCTTCAAAAATATTCTAAGTGATGCTGGTTACTGATTTGTACAGACTGAAAAATATTCCAAGTGCCGCTGCTTAGTGATTTGTACTGCTTCAAAAATATTCCAAGTGTTGCTGGTTACTGATTTATACTGACTGAAATATATTCTAAGTGTCAGTGGTACAGATGTGTACAGCTTCAAAAATATTCAAAGTGTCAGTGGTTACTGATTTGTGCTGCTTCAAAAATATTCTAAGTGTCGCTGGTTACTGATTTGTACTGACTGAAAAATATTCTAAGTGTTGCTGGTTACTGATTTGCACTGACTGAAAAATATTCCAAGTGCCGCTGCTTAGTGATTTGTGCTGCTTCAAAAATATTCTAAGTGTCGCTGGTTACTGATTTGTGCTGACTGTAAAATATTCTAAGTGTCGTTGGTTACTGATTTCTACTGACTGAAATATATTCTAAGTGTCAGTGGTTACAGATTTGTACTGCTTCAAAAATATTCAAAGTGTCAGTGGTTACTGATTTGTGCTGCTTCAAAAATATTCTAAGTGTCCCTGTTCACTGATTTGTACTGCTTCAAAAATATTCCAAGTGTCAGTGGTTACTAATTTGTACTGCTTCAAAAATATTCTAAGTGTCAGTGGTTACTAATTTGTACTGCTTCAAAAATATTCTAAGTGTCGCTGGTTACTGATTTGTACTGACTGAAAAATATTCTAAGTGTTGCTGGTTACTGATTTGTACTGACTGAAAAATATTCCAAGTGCCGCTGCTTAGTGATTTGTAATGCTTCAAAAATATTCTAAGTGTCGCTGGTTACAGATTTGTACTGACTGAAAAATATTCTAAGTGTTGCTGGTTACTGATTTGTACTGCTTCAAAAATATTCCAAGTGTCGCTGGTTACTGATTTGTACTGCTTCAAAAATATTCCAAGTGTCAGTGGTTACTAATTTGTACTGCTTCAAAAATATTCTAAGTGTCAGTGCTTAGTGATTTGTACTGCTTCAAAAATATTCCGTGTGTCAGTGGTTACTAATTTGTACTGATTCAAAAATATTCTAAGTGTCAGTGCTTAGTGATTTGTACTGCTTCAAAAATATTCTAAGTGTCGCTCATCAAAATGTAGCCTCATTATTGTTCTCAGTTGTGCTTCCAGAGACAGTTCTGTTTGGTTAACCATTGCTTTCACCTTCGATCGGTTCCTAGCCATTTGCTGCCACGACCTCAAAACAATATACTGCACGGAGAAAACAGCAGCTGTGGTGATAACAATAATATGCTTAATGTGCTGTGTAAAAAACATTCCTTTTTATTTCATATTTGAGCCAATGTACATGATTGATAAAATACTCTGGTACTGCAGTATAAAAGGAAGCAATTACAATTTAATTGCTTGGAGAGTATATGACTGGCTGGATCGTATACTAACCCCTTGCCTTCCTTTCATTTTAATTTTGCTGCTCAACGTTATAACTGTTAGACATATCCTGTTGGCCAGCAGAGCCCGTCGGAGACTTCGAGCAAAAAGAAATGATAAGCATCAGAGTGACGCAGAGATGGAAAGCCGCCGAAAGTCCATTATTTTACTCTTTGCCATCTCGGGAAGTTTCCTCTTATTGTGGTTGGCCTATGTTATAAATTTCTTATTTGTTCAAATTTCAGGCAGCAATTATTCAATCGGTTCCAATGCTAATGACCCAAAATTTATCCTCCAGGAATGCGGATATATGTTACAACTTCTCAGTTCTTGCACCAACACGTGTATTTACGCAGGGACCCAGACTAAATTTAGAAGAGAATTAAAGGACGCATTTAAAATATTTTTTAATCTCATTACCAAATGGCATAAACAATGACAATGGCTGAATACATAGTTGCCATAATGAAGTCCTTGCATGCGAATCGAATAAAACAGAAGTCAAATTTTAAATGGTGTATGAATAATTTGTGTTTCCTATTACTCAGTAATATTTTCATAACTTCAAATGAGGGTGAAAGATCTGTCTTTCGGGCTGGCACTTGGATGGCAACAAAAAGTTCAAATCCTTTGTTCAGAAGTTGTTTCCTTAAATTCTCCAGTTTTTATTTCTTTTGTATGGTGTCAAAGGAAAAAAAAAGGAAGAAGGTGAGCCATTTGAGTTTGGTGCAAATGGTTTGCTCAAGCATTGACATGTCAGAAAAGGAAAAGTCCACATTTCCCAAGTCAAGCCTTAACATGGTTCTAGGTCCTCGCCATGAGAGTTGCTTTTCATACACTTAGGGTAACCAGAAGGGGACAAATATGTACAATAGAAGTTTAAACTGGAGGAATAAAAATTGTGTTTTTCATTTGTCACCAGGACATGAAACATATTCTATTTCACTTCAGTGCACTACACAATTGACAGCTTCAGACAAGAGAACATTTCATTCAACCAGTGTATTAAGTTGCACTAAAAGAGCTACTCTGAACATACTCTTCATTTTAAGAGTATCAATAATTTTGTCCAACATTTTCAGAGTACGAAGTTGCTGCAGTAAATATTTTATGATGTGAGGCCAATATTGATGTTGAACTCACAGTTTTCACTCCCAACATGTGAGACAAATATAAAGTGCTTAATTGGTGCGGGTGGGGGCAACTGTGTTGGTGCAACAAGGTAACAGCAAACTTTAACAAAGGAATGGTTCAGAGGGAATATAAGCATTTCAATATTCAAGGGAGTATGATGACGCTGGCAGGCACTAGTTCAATGCATTCAGCATTAAAAGTAAGAGAGCGTGATGCTGGAAACACTCAGCCAGTCAGCATCCAAGGAGCAGGAGAATTGACGTTTCGGGAATGACGCTTGTGGGTCAGAGCTAAGAGATAAATGGGAGGAGGGTGGGGTTGGGGGAGGTAGCTGGGAAAACAATAGGTGGATGAAGGTGAGAGAGAAGGTGATACGTTAGAAGGTGGAGTGATGGGCAGGTCCAGAGGGCGGTGCTGAGTTGGAGGCTTGGGACTGAGGTAATGTGGGGGCAAGGGAAATGAGAAAGCTGTTGAAATCCACATTTATCCCATGTGGTTGCAGGGTCCCAAATCAGAATATGAGGCGTTCCTCCTCCAAGCGTCGGGTGGTAACAGTTTGGAGGTGGGGGAGGCCCACTACCTGCATATCCTTGATGGAGTGGGAGGGGCAGTTGAACTGTTCAGCGATGGGGCACTGGGGTTGTTGTGTGCGGGTGTCTCAGAGATGTTCTCAAGAATGATCCACAAGAATGTGTCCTGTCTCCCACACGTAGCGGAAACCACACCGGGTGCAGAGGACGCAGTAAATGACATTGGTAGAGGAGCAGGTGAATTTCTGAAACATGTGAAAGGATTCCTTTGGGCATCGGACAGAAGTAAGAGGAGTAGTATGGGCGCAGGCTTTGCACTTCCTATAGTGACAGGGAAAGGTTCCAGAAGTGAGGTATGGACTAATGGAGGGTGTGGACCTGACGAGGGAGTTGTAGAGGGAATAGTCATTTTGGAATACTGATAAGAGTGGGGAGGGAAATATATCTCTGGTGATGGGGTCCGTTTGGAGGTGGCAGAAATGGCGGAGGATGATACGTTGGCTGCAGAGGTTGGTGGGGTGGAAGGTGGGGACCAGGGTGATCAGTCCTTGTTGCGTTTGGAGTAGTGGGTTTCAAGGGCAGTGGTGTGTGAAGTATGGGAGGTGCGCTTGGAGGGCATCATCAATCAAGTGGGAAGGGAAGTTACAATCGTGGAAGAAGGAGGCCATCTGGAAGTTTCTGAATTGGGATTGGCCATGTTGGGAACATATGTGGTGAAGGTGAAGGGATTGGGTATAATGGATCGCGTTTTTAAAGGAGGTCGGTTGGGCGGAGGTGTCGACTAGGTACCAACGGAAGTTGGTGGGTTTGTAGTATCTGTCTGTGGTTAGTCGATCGCCAGAGACTGTGATGGAGCAGACCAGGATGGGGAAGAAGGCTGTTGAGACGGTCCAGTTGGTCCCCTAACGGTCGGGGTGGAAGGTGTTGGTGGAGTTGGTGAACTGTTCAACCTCCTCGTGGGAGCACGAGACAACACTGATACAATCATTGATGTAGTGGATGGTCCCAGTATAACTGCAGAAGATGGACTGTTCCACATGTCTAACAAACAGGTAGGCACAGCTGGGTCCCCGGCAGGTTCCCATGGCTACTTTGGTTTGGAAAGCCATGTTACCCAGTCTACGTGATGGAGCAGGAACGTGGATTAGATCCTTTGAATATGAAACCGCAGGATGGTTATTGACCATGCGGGAATTTGAAGGTACTGCTAATGCACATGGTGGGGCAACCAAAATTAAGGGATAATGGAACTGAGCACACATGGAGAATGTGGTGGACAATTCGATGATTGGCGCCAGGTTTGATAGTATAAGACAAAGTGCACGGAAGGCCCTTAGGAACTGATACCCACCTAAGATCGATCTCAAATCTTTGAGTGGGGATCCATTGGGAGACACTGAAAACTCAGCAGCTTATCCAGAAAAACAGTGGAAAAGGTGGAGGCTTGAAATAGAACAATATATGGAAGGTAGCCAACTGTTGACTATGATGTTCTGGACTGCTTTGTCGAGGCAATGTCCCCTTGAGTCAAATCTAAACTAGAGGAGATAGTGGGTCTAACGCCAATTGCCCACCAGGAATTCAGAGATCATGTAATCGTGAACATCGTGCAGTTGAAAGATAATGGCAAGACAAAAAGAAGCTGGGTAAACAAGAAGACGGTGTGCACAAAAAGTTGACACAAATGCAGCTCGAGGAACTTAAGAGAGCAAAAGGCAAAACTGAGGAGATTGGCACTACGGAAGTGAACAAAGTGCCAATCCAGGGAGAACCCTCTCTCACCATCTGGTAAGTGCCAGAAAAACCCCACGCCGATAATAAATATTTTTGGGAGAACTTTTCCGCAGATACCAAATCAAGGAGAAACAACAAAATTAAATAAAAGCCCAGACAGAACTGGGGTTCCCAAGAACAGGGGCAAAGAGGTGGAGGGCTGAAGGGTATGGTGAGAAGTCAGACTCAGAGGGTCAGAAATAGTGTGTTGGGAATGGTGGATTGGAGTATATGACAAAATCATAGCTCCCTTGAGGAAACTAATGAAGGAGGAAGGGCATGCAAGTCTGAAAAGTGCACTGCAGTGGAATGAAGATTCTGCAGCAACTTTCAACACTCTTAAGCAGGCATTGCAGTCGGCCCCGGCAATGCTCTGCCTAACTATGAGAAACCTTTCCACCTTTACATTTCAAACAGACAGGCAGGTTATGCTGTCGATGTACTTGCACAAGAGACGGATGTAGGGAAAGCTCAGCAACCTATTGCACATTATAGCACCACATCGTATGAAGTGGCTCAGGGGTATCTTATTTGGTGCCAGGGACTGTCTGCAGCTCAATTTGCATATGAAAAGGCATCCTCCATAACAATGGGCTATCCTGTGATCTTGTACACGCATCATAATTTAGCAGAATAGTTACAAGGCATCATAAAGTGACACCTGCCAGGATAATGCTTTTTTTGGATGTTATTGACATTTGCAGACATAACTATACAGAGATGTGCTACAAGAAACATGGTAGATTATCTTCCACTAGATGATGAGGGAGAGTTTTCTGATTGTGTGCTAAATGTACAGGACTTATGAACAGTTTGAACCTGATGAGGATAAAGTAGTTATATTTGTAGATGGCTCATTTAGCGAGATCATGAGTGAAACCATGTGCAGTTGTGCAGTAAAAGCAGTCACAGTTTAGAACAGGAGGCCTCTTTGCAACCTTGTTCAGCACAGCTAGCTGACCTTAAGGCACTAACAGCAGCATGTGAGTTGATGGAAGGTGAGAGGGGAATTTATATATTGATTCAGCTTATTCTGATGGGGTCTGCCATCTACTTAGGGCAGTCTGGAGGCAAAGGGAGTTCAGGAAGAGCAACACAGATCCCATACAACATTACCAACAGATTGGAGATTTGACGACTGCTTTAATGAAGCCAAAAACGCTGGCTATTATAAAGTGCCAGTCTCACAAAAAAGGCAGTGATATGGTGGTTAAGGGTAATTGTTCAGCTGATGAAGCAGCCCAAATGGCCTCTTCAGCTGTCATTGCACCCCAGGTGCGTTTAGGCCCGGAGCCTATCGTAGCAAACATCATTGAGATGCAAGGTAAGGTGACCTTAGCAAAACAAATACTGTGGAGACAAAGGGGAGCCAGGTGAAACCAAAAATGTCTGTAGAACACAGAGAAACGTTTGTAGATGGCACCTATGCCTTTGTTGACCATTCTCATCTCAGGGGCACAAGGGGTGGATTACTGTGCTAGAGCGGAAGTGCTGAGGAAGAAAAGAAGGACGGCTTCTGGTCACCATACTTGCAGGCCTCCATTGGATTAGGTATTGTCACAATGTGATGTCTGTTCTCAAAATAATATCAATGGGCACAGCAACTCCCATCAAACAGCTACCTGAGGAATTATTTAAGCATTTAGTGATTGACTATGTAAACATGCTAAAGACAGTGAGAATGAAGACATATATGTTAGTGGCAATCGATAGGTTTAGTAGATGCATAGAGGCAGCTCCATCGAAAGAATCAGGGACAGGCATGGCAGTGAAATTCGGAACAAATGAAGTTATTCCAAGGTTTGGCATACTTTCAGATCAGGTCAGACAACGGGTCTGCTTTTATCCAAGGAAAGGTTAATTTGGTGCTGCAGACTTTGACAATCAAGCAGAGATTTGGATGTATCATCCCCAGTCACAAGGTACAAGCGAAATTTGAGAAGATTTGTATCGTGGAACAGATTACCGGAACTTTAAAAGCTAAGTTGCATAACATTTGTACAAGTACCAATCGTAACTGGGTCGATGCTCTGCAACTGGCATTGAGCTACCATATGCAAACAAAACACATGACTAATTTGACGCTGCATGAAATGTTTACTGGTAGATCCATGCCAGCGCCCAAGTGGAGGGGTTCATATGACAGGCATAGCTTCGAACAATTGGAGCTAGAACTTAAGCAGGAGAGGCAACAACTAACTATGATGCACGAGGAAACACAGAGGGAGCCGATGTCTGGTAAACCTGGAGATCAGGCGTATATACGGGATTTCTGGAGGAAGTGGAATGAGCCAAGGAGAGAGAGATCCTACACAGTAAGCAAGGCATCGCCCACTGCCATTCAAGCAGCGAGATGATCCATGTGGTATCATCTCAATCACTGTATTGAGTTGTTCCACAGACAAAGAGGGACTCTGGAGCTGAGGTAATTGAGGGTGGAGAAGGGACATCAGTGACTGGAAGGGATGCTCTGAGGCTCAATACTCCTTCTCGTGATTTTGAGCAGTCAATGAGTGAGGTCTTCGGGGATACTGGTGCTTCCAGAGCTATCAATTGATGGGTCTGTGGAAGGTGAATTTCATCTCTAACGAAAACTGAAGCAAAGAAACTCTTTTCGAGATTCCCCTCCCTCTTCAGATTCTAGTCAGAAGTTCCCTCCACTATCCCTGATTGGCGTTATCCTCTCTATGATCATTCTCTTATTCCTCACTTACATGTAAAACACATTTGAGCTTTCTCTAATACTTCCCAATAAAACTTTTTGTGCCCCCACCGTCCACTTTCCCAGCTACCCTGACATCCTCTAATGCTGTGCTTCCTCAACCTTAACTAAGCTTACGACTTCCTTTTGATGAGTAGCACCTCTGTTCTTGTGATCAAAGATCCCTTCACTTTACCACCCTTCCCTGTCTCAGTGGGACAAAGTTATCCAACACTCGCAACAAGCGCACTGTCACCAAATGCTCTTCCACTGAGAGATCTGACACCTTGTCTGGTTCATTGTCTAGGACCAAATTCAATATTGCCTTCACCCTAGTTGGCCTACCTGCATATTGAGTACGGAATCTTTTCAAAATTGGCTCCATCCAGACCACCTGTACTTTGGCAATCACAATCAATATTGGGGAAGTCACCCATAATACCAACTCTGCAGCTTTTCAAGATCCGCTGTCCAATCTGTTCTTCCATTTCTCTGCTACGATTGGGGGTGTTGATAGAAAATACCCAATACAAGTGACTGATTATTTCCCGTTACTGACTTCCACCTACATTGACTCAGAAGACCAATCCTCCTCAACATTTTTCTGCAGCTGGGATGCACTCTCTAATTAATAATGATACTGCCCCTCCTATTTTACCTCCCTCGCTCTTACTTTTAAAAGATCTAAACTGTGGAACATCCAGCAATCATTCTTGCCCCTGTGAAATTCATGTTTCTCTTGTGGCCATAACCGTGTAATTCCAAGAACTGCTGCATGCTCTAAGTTCATCACTCTTATTCCTGACATTCCTTACATTGAAACAGACACACTTTAATTCATCCCTTTGCCCTATCAACTATGTATCTTTCCTGACGCGTGCTCTGCATTCCATTTCTGATCATGCCAAAACTATCCTCTTCTCTGATTTGTAGCTCTGGTTCCCATTCTCTTGCCAAACTAATTTAAACCCTACTGAAGTGCGCTAGCAAATCTCTTGCCCAGGACAATCGTCCCCTCCCATTTATGTGCGACCTGTCCTTCATGTACAGGTCCCACCTTCACTAGAAGGTACCCCATGATCTACATATCTGAAACCCTTCCTTCCACCTCAGCTCTGTAGCCACGTGTTTAGCTGCACTCGCTCCCTATTCCTTGCCTCATTAGCATGTGACACCAGCTGTAATCCGGATATTTTTAGTTTCCAATCTAACGTCCTGAAATCAGATTTTAGATCTTCATCCTTTTCCCTGGTTAGGTCATTGGTGCCAATGTACAGCAATACTCCTGGCTGCTCACCATCCATCTTCAGAATCATAGAGACTTGATTAGAAACATCACAGACCCTAGCACCTGAGAGGCAACAACCTTCCAGGAGTAAGTGAGGTCTGCAGATTCTGGAGAAGGGCTGCATGAAGAAGGGCTAATGCCCGAAAAGTCAAATCTCCTCTTCCTTGGATGCTGCCTGACCTGCTGCGCTTTTCCAGCAACACATTTTCAGCTCCAACCTTCCAGGAGTCCCAATCACCACCACAGAATCTCTTGTCTGTACCTCTAATTATTGAATCCCCTCCCGCTAGCACTCTTTTCTGTTTACCTCTCTTCACTTCTGCGCCTCAGAAACAGGTACTGTGCCAGAGACCTAGCCTCTATGGCTTTCCCCTGGTAGGCTGTCCTTGCCTGTTAGGAGAAAGTGAGGACTGCAGATGCTGGAGTTCTGAGCTGAAAATGTGTTGCTGGAAAAGCGCAGCAGGTCAGACAGCATCCAAGGAGCAGGAGAATAGACGTTTCGGGCATGAGAAGGCCAGACCGGTCGATTCTCCTGCTCCTTGGATGCTTCCTGACCTGCTGTCCTTGCCTGTTCCCATTCTGACCCCTGACTGTATCCAATCTACCATTTTCCTGTGCCTGAGTGTGACTTCCTGCTTGTAACTCCTCTCAATTACCCCCTCAGCATCGTGCATGACCCAAAGTTCATCCATCTCCAGCTTCAGTTCTGTTAAGCAATTTCTGAGGAGCAGGATTTGTGTGCACTTCCCACAGATATAGTCAGTGGGGATAATACTGGTGACCCTAACTTTCCACATTCTACAGAAGAAGCATCAAACTGTTCTAACATACATTCCCAGTGTTCTGAATTCCAAAAGAGTCTATTGAAAAATAATTAGTAGCTTTGCTCACTGAGCTGCAAGGTTCGTTTCCAGACGTTTCTGAACCCCACTAGATCATCTTCAGAGGGCCTTAGGCAAAGCAATGCTGAAAATTCCTGCTTTCTTTTTATATGATTGTGTTTCTTTGGCTAGGCAATGTCATTTCCTGTGGTGATGTTATTTCCTGTGGTGAAGTCACTTCCTGTTCCTTTTCTCAGAGGATGGTAGATAGGGTCTAACCCGATGTGTTTGTTGATAAAGTTATCGTTTTAAAGCCATGCTTCTGGGAATTCTCGTATGCGTCTTTGTTTGGCTTGTCCTTGAATGGATGTGTTGGCCCAGTCGAACTCCACTTACCACCTCTCAGTCCAATTCTGCAATGTATTCAAATCCCCCTGCAATCTGTAACAATCTTCCAAACTGTCCACTACTCCACTGACTTTAGTTTCGTCTGCAAATTTCCTAATCCATCCACCGCTGCCTGTGTCCAAGTCAATTATTAAAATGATAAACAGCAGTGGTCCAAAAACAGATCCTTGTGGAACACCATTAGGAACTGGACTCCAGACTGAATATTTTCCATCAACCACCTGCCTTCTTCCAGAAAGCCAGTTTTTAATCCAAACTGCTAAATCACCCTCAATCCACGCCTCTGCATTTTCTCCAACAGCCTACCACGTGGAAACTTATCAAAGAAAATAGTGAAGCCCATGTATACCACGCTAACTGCCCTACCCTCATCTGTTTGGTCACCTTCTCAAAAAAACTCAATGAGGTTTGTGAGACACGACCTGCCCTTGATGAAACCATGTCAACAATCTGAAATCAAATTGTTGCTTGCTAGGTGATTATAAATCTTATCGCTTTTAATTCTTTCCGAAACCTTTCCTGCAACAGAAGTAAGGCTCTCTGGTCTATAATTACCTGGGTCATCTGTGCTGCCTTTCTTGAACAAGGACACAACATTTACAAACCCCAAGGACTCAGGTATTAAATGTATAGACAATGACGACTCAACTATCGAAGCCAAAGGTTTGATCCCGATCTCATCCCTGGCTTCCCAGAGAATCAGTGGATAAGACCTTGTGCTCGTGCTAATCCTAACATATCAATCACAGACAACAGATAATCTGATCACCTTCTTGTACCACCTTTGGGCAAATGCTCTGCCATTACCCTCCATACCTTGCTCTAAATCCATCTCTAGGAAAAAGCAATCCCCATATTACTTACAAAATCCTGCTTTTGGCCTTCTGTTTACCTAAATATTTCTGTCCCTATCATCCCTGGTACAGCTGTCATCTCCACTCCCCTAATTTCAGGGACACAGATTTGAAAGGAAATGATGGTTAAATAGTCCAGATCTGACTGGACCTTTTAAAACACTGTTCAACTCTGCTTACATTTCCTAAAACAACCTAGTGTTCCAGGAACACTCGGAAAGCAAAACAAAAGCTTTTTGTTCTTTATTGTAATCAGTTTTCTCAAATAACTCTCTGCTGCTCTTCTACCCTCACCTCTAAACTTGTGGACTATTTGATAAATTCAATTAAATTTTACCATCTCTACCTCGACAATCTGACCATCTTCCTTTAATGTTTACCCATCCTATGAGGTATACAGGGACTTGAAAACCAAAGAAGTTGGGGCCCAGAAGGGTAACTCGGGTTGGGGTAGAGGTTAAAGTTTCAATCTATTATTCTTTTGCTTTACTGTTCAAAATGCAAGTATATCCTTTTTTCCACATGACAAAAAGTCTGCACACTGTATCCCATGTGAAAATCACCAAAACCCTGAAATGTGGATCAGCATGCTGTTTGTCTTATTATTTGGTGCCTCTATGCTTTCTGTGAAAACTGTATGAGTGCTGTATACATAAGTCCCTTGAAACATCCGCATTTATGACTCTTTTAAGAAGTATCCTGCCTGTTTCGTCTTCCAACCAAAGTACTAAACCTCTCACTTCTTCACATTGTACTTCATCTGACAACGTATTGCCTCCTCTATCGAAGAATTTCATCAGGTGCCAATGGCAGAAAAACTGAGATCCTTCAGAGACCAGATTTCAATTTCTAATTCTCACATTTCCATAAAAATCAGTTTGTATTTATAAAACCGATTTTATCCCCCAGTCACTTTACCCGAACAAGAAAGATCCTTCAGAGACCAGACATCAATTTCTATTTCTCACTTTTTCAAAAAATCAGTTTGTATTTATAAAACCGATTTTATCCCTCAGTGACTTTACCCAAACCAGAAAGGTTTTTTCTGCAGAGCAGTATGCACCAACTTTACTCCATATTCACAGAAGCCAGTCTAATGTAAACTATTGGCTCTGATAAATCAGAGATTTCACTAGGCACTTCATTCACAATCTACCCACTTCCAGAACAAATCATTACACTTGTGATACAGTGATCCACTCATGATATTTATCATAATAATAAATAACCTTATGAAGTTTAAGATCACATTGTCTATTGTATATAAAGACATAACTGAGGTTACCGTTTGAACAGATTCGCAAGATTACATTGCAAACTTTTCTGAAGGTCAAAATTCACTAAAATCATCCAATGAATTCCGTTCAATGCTAAAGCTGCTTTGATCTTGGGTTCTGTTGCTAATATTGTAGTCTAGGTCTTGCAAAGTTTATAGTTACACTGACATCAAATAGATTTTCCCAAACATTGGCCAGAAACCTTCATCTAGTGCTGGGTAATTTTGGAAATAGTAAGTATTTTGGAATGACACTAATTCCGTTTGTGTGGCATTGTGATTCAGGGGAGGAGTAAGAAAAAGGTGGCAATAGGCTCTGGGATTGTGTTGCCCAAAGTGTTTCTCAATAGAGAAAAAAACAAATGCAAGGCTCATCTCAACTGGCACCAATTCCTTAATACCAATCATTATCTTTTCTGCAAGGTAATCAACATGCCACATGCTCATATCTGTAATACTGTCAGTTCTGTGAAAATAGGATTCAATAGAATTTAGTGTGGAGGTACATTGCACAACTGAGGAACTAAATAAGTATTGTGCATCTGGTATTACCAAGCAGCATGCTACAAATGTCACAATCAAGAGATAGTGGACAACGTAAAATAAGCAATGAGTTGACACATGAAGACATCATAGTATTTAAAGTCAAAAAGTGATTCAGTGCACTGTACCTCCACACTAACTCCTTTTCACACCCTAAATAGACCAGCCTCGAAGAAAACCTCCTCTCTGCTTTTTATATTCAATGTGGCGTTATATTGAATCATAAACCTGATATTTATTAAAACCCTCGGTTTCTGTTTAATTTACAGTTGTCAGGATTTTAAGTTTAGAATTTGTTTCCTGTTGTTATGGATGTCTTGTATAACAGGTGTGTGTTTGCACACATGGTATGACTGTCTGAATTTGGATAAAATAAGTGTTTCAGAAGATTTGTTGTTTTTTCCTGGAGGTGTGAGACTGGTACCACAACATGTGATTATTAATCAGCAGATGGGTTGAGTCGGATCTAGGTATGTGTGATTTGGGTTCTGAAGACCTGTAGTTAGAACGAGGGAACTGAAATGTAGCTCGAAAGACTGCCCACAAAAACCAAGTTAAGCGAAGTAAGAACATGCAAGTATGAGAAATGTATTTAAAATACATAAAAAAGTTGATAAGATGCTGAAAATAAAACTTGAATGCAAAATGGGTTAAAACAAATTGTTGGCAGAGTTGAGTGAATTGGAATTTCAACCAACTGTGACCAAGTGTCAAACCTCCAGTTACATAGTGACGGATTACTTTTTACATGGGAAAATGCTATTCTACATGTTTACATAGGTTGTCTCAACTATAAAACTTGCAGCAACAGGGATGTCAACCGGAGGTGCTTGCATATGCAGGATTTCACTTCAATGTATGTTGTGGAGTGATAAGTACAGTTGGTTCTTATATGATGCGATAGTTCTGTTTTTGTACGATCTAACGTGATAAGAAAAACGCACAATGGCCATGTTACCTAACCTAATGGGGCCAGAATCAAGTTATAGCCAGTGCAGGTAAGGAAAGTTCACATACCACAAATAATGGTCTACATTCTTCGATCCTTTCCAAGCCAGTTTGTGGGGAAGAAACACGCATGTTCACAGAACTGACTGTATTACAGATATGAGCATGTGGCAGGTTGATTACCTTGCAGAAAAGATGATTGGTATTAAGGGAATTGGTGCCAGTTGAGATGAGCCTTGCATTTGTTTTTTTCTCTATTGAGAAACACTTTGGCAACACAATCCCTTAGCCTATTGCCACCTTTTTCTTACTCCTCCCCTGAATCACAATGCCACACAAATGGAATTAGTGTCATTCCAAAGTACTTACTAGTCCCAAAATTACCCAGCACTAGATGAAGGTTTCTGGCCAATGTTTGGGAAAATCTATTTGACGTCAGTGTAACTACAAACTTTGCAACACCTAGACTACAATATTAGCAACAGAACCCAAGATCAAAGCAGCTTTAGCATTGAACGGAATTCATTGGATGATTTTAGTGAATTTTGACCTTCAGAAAAGTTTGCAATGTAATCTTGCGAATCTGTTCAAACGGTAACCTCAGTTATGTCTTTATATACAATAGACAATGTGATCTTAAACTTCATAAGGTTGTTTATTATTATGATAAATATCATGAGTGGATCACTGTATCACAAGTGTAATGATTTGTTCTGGAAGTGGGTAGATTGTGAATGAAGTGCCTAGTGAAATCTCTGATTTATCAGAGCCGATAGTTTACATTAGACTGGCTTCTGTGAATATGGAGTAAGGTTGGTGCATACTGCTCTGCAGAAAAAAACCTTTCTTGTTTGGGTAAAGTCACTGAGGGATAAAATCGGTTTTATAAATACAAACTGATTTTTTTGGAAATCTGAGAAGTAGAAATTGATGTTTATCATTGTGGTTTTATTCTGGTCTCTGAAGGATCTCAGTTTTTCTGCCATTGGCACCTGATGAAAGTCTTCGATAGAGGAGGCAATACGTTGTCAGATGAAGTACAATGTGAAGAAGTGAGAGGTTTAGTACTTTGGTTGGAAGACGAAACAGGCAGGATACTTCTTAAAAGAGTCATAAATGCGGATGTTTCAAGGGACTTATGTATACAGCACTCATACAGTTTTCACAGACAGCATAGAGGCACCAAATAATAAGACAAACAGCATGCTGATCCACATTGCAACAAAGTTGCTGTGCAGGAGTAAAGTCTTATTACAGTTGTTCAGGGTTTTGGTGATTTTCACATGGGATACAGTGTGCAGACTTGCTGTCATGTTGAAGAAAGGATATATTGCATTTTGAACAGTAAAGCAAAAGAATAATAGATCGAAACTTTAACCTCTACCCCAACCCGAGTTACCCTTCTGGGCCCCACCTTCTTTGGTTTTCAGGTCCCTGTATACCTCATAGGATGGGTAAATATTAAAGGAAGATGGCCAGATTGTCGAGGTAGAGATGGTAAAATTTAGTTGGATTTATCAAATAGTCCACAAGTTTAGAGGTGAGGGTAGAAGAGCAGCAGAGAGTTATTTGAGAAAACTGATTACAATAAAGAACAAAAAGCTTTTGTTTTGCTTTCCGAGTGTTCCTGGAACACTAGGTTGTTTTAGGAAATGTAAGCAGAGTTGAACAGTGTTTTAAAAGGTCCAGTCAGATCTGGACTATTTAACCATCATTTCCTTTCAAATCTGTGTCCCTGAAATTAGGGGAGTGGAGATGACAGCTGTACCAGGGATGATAGGGACAGAAATATTTAGGTAAACAGAAGGCCAAAAGCAGGATTTTGTAAGTAATATGGGGATTGCTTTTTCCTAGAGATGGATTTAGAGTAAGGCATGGAGGGTAATGGCAGAGCATTTGCCCAAAGGTGGTACAAGAAGGTGATCAGATTATCTGTTGTCTGTGATTGATATGTTAGGATTAGCACGAGCACAAGGTCTTATCCATTGATTCTCTGGGAAGCTAGGGATGAGATCGGGGTCAAACCTTTGGCTTCGATATTTGAGTCGTCATTGTCTATAGGTTTAATACCTGAGTCCTTGGGGTTTGCAAATGTTGTGTCCTTGTTCAGAGATGACCCAGGTAATTATAGACCAGAGAGCCTTCTTCTGTTGCAGGAAAGGTTTCGGAAAGAATTAAAAGTGATAAGATTTATAATCACCTAGCAAGCAACAATTTGATTTCAGATTGTCGACATGGTTTCATCAAGGGCAGGTCGTGTCTCTCAAACCTCATTGAGTTTTTTTGAGAAGGTGACCAAACAGATGAGGGTAAGGCAGTTAGAGTGGTATACATGGGCTTCACTATTTTCTTTGATAAGTTTCCACGTGGTAGGCTGTTGGAGAAATTGCAGAGGCGTAGATTGAGGGTGATTTAGCAGTTTGGATTAAAAACTGGCTTTCTGGAAGAAGGCAGGTGGTTGATGGAAAATATTCAGTCTGGAGTCCAGTTCCTAATGGTGTTCCACAAGGATCTGTTTTTGGACCACTGCTGTTTATCATTTTAATAATTGACTTGGACACAGGCAGCGATGGATGGATTAGGAAATTTGCAGATGAAACTAAAGTCAGTGGAGTAGTGGACAGTTTGTAAGATTATTACAGATTGCAGGGGGATTTGAATACATTGCAGAATTGGACTGAGAGGTGGTAAATGGAGTTCGACTGGGCCAACACATCCATTCAAGGACAAGCCAAGCAAAGACGCATACGAGAATTCACAGAAGCATGGCTTTCCAACTATAACTTTATCAACAAACACATCGGGTTAGACCCTATCTACCATCCTCTGAGAAAAGGAACAGGAAGTGACTTCACCACAGGAAATAACATCACCACAGGAAATGACATTGCCTAGCCAAAGAAACACAAACATATAAATACAAAGCAGGAATTTTCAGCATTGCTTTGCCTAAGGCCCTCTGAAGATGATCTAGTGGGGTTCAGAAACGTCTGGAAATGAACCTTGCAGCTCAGTGAGCAAACCTACATCCAAAGCTTCTAATTGTTTTTTTCAATAGACTCTTTTGGAATTCAGAACACTGGGAACATATGTTAGAACAGTTTGGTGCTTCTTCTGTAGAATGTGGGAAGTAAGGTTCGCCAGTATTATCCCCACTGACTATATCTGTGGGAAGTGCACACAAATCCTGCTCCTCAGAAATTGCTTAACAGAACTGAAGCTGGAGATGGATGAACTTCGGGTCATGCACGATGCTGAGGGGGTAATTGAGAGGAGTTACAAGCAGGAAGTCACACTCAGGCACAGGAAAATGGTAGATTGGATACAGTCAGGGGTCAGAATGGGAACAGGCAAGGACAGCAGGTCAGGAAGCATCCAAGGAGCAGGAGAATCGACGGTTCTGGCCTTCTCATGCCCGAAACATCTATTCTCCTGCTCCTTGGATGCTGTCTGACCTGCTGCGCTTTTCCAGCAACACATTTTCAGCTCTGAACTCTAGCATCTGCAGTCCTCACTTTCTCCTAACAGGCAAGGACAGCCTACCAGGGGAAAACCATAGAGGCGAGGTCTCTGGCACAGTAACTGGTTCTGAGGCGCAGAAGTGAAGAGAGGTAAACAGAAAAGTGCTAGCGGGAGGGGATTCAATAATTAGAGGTACAGACAAGAGATTCTGTGGTGGTGATTGGGACTCCTGGAAGGTTGGAGCTGAAAATGTGTTGCTGGAAAAGCGCAGCAGGTCAGGCAGCATCCAAGGAAGAGGAGATTTGACTTTTCGGGCGTAAGCCCTTCTTCATGCAGCCCTTCTCCAGAATCTGCAGACCTCACTTACTCCTGGAAGGTTGTTGCCTCCCAGGTGCTAGGGCCTGTGATGTTTCTAATCAAGTCTCTATGATTCTGAAGATGGATGGTGAGCAGCCAGGAGTTTTGCTGTACATTGGCACCAATGACCTAACCAGGGAAAAGGATGAAGATCTAAAATCTGATTTCAGGACGTTAGATTGGAAACTAAAAATATCCGGATTACAGCTGGTGTCACATGCTAATGAGGCAAGGAATAGGGAGCGAGTGCAGCTAAACACGTGGCTACAGAGCTGAGGTGGAAGGAAGGGTTTCAGATATGTAGATCATGGGGTACCTTCTGGTGAAGGTGGGACCTGTACATGAAGGACAGGTCACACATTAATGGGAGGGGACGATTGTCCTGGGCAAGAGATTTGCTAGCGCACTTCAGTAGGGTTTAAATTAGTTTGGCAAGAGAATGGGAACCAGAGCTACAAATCAGAGAAGAGGATAGTTTTGGCATGATCAGAAATGGAATGCAGAGCGCGCGTCAGGAAAGATACATAGTTGATAGGGCAAAGGGATGAATTAAAGTGTGTCTGTTTCAATGTAAGGAATGTCAGGAATAAGAGTGATGAACTTAGAGCATGCAGCAGTTCTTGGAATTACACGGTTATGGCCACAAGAGAAACATGAATTTCACAGGGGCAAGAATGATTGCTGGATGTTCCACAGTTTAGATCTTTTAAAAGTAAGAGCGAGGGAGGTAAAATAGGAGGGGCAGTATCATTATTAATTAGAGAGTGCATCCCAGCTGCAGAAAAATGTTGAGGAGGATTGGTCTTCTGAGTCAATGTAGGTGGAAGTCAGTAACGGGAAATAATCAGTCACTTGTATTGGGTATTTTCTATCAACACCCCCAATCGTAGCAGAGAAATGGAAGAACAGATTGGACAGCGGATCTTGAAAAGCTGCAGAGTTGGTATTATGGGTGACTTCCCCAATATTGATTGTGATTGCCAAAGTACAGGTGGTCTGGATGGAGCCAATTTTGAAAAGATTCCTTACTCAATATGCAGGTAGGCCAACTAGGGTGAAGGCAATATTGGATTTGGTCCTAGACAATGAACCAGTCAAGGTGTCAGATCTCTCAGTGGAAGAGCATTTGGTGACAGTGACTCTAACAGCCTCAACTTTACATAACCATGGAGAGGGACGGAAGCAGACATTATGGGACAGTATTTTACTGCAGGCGGGCGAATTATACTGCTATTAGACAGGAGCTGTGGGGTATCATTTGGAACAATTGTTCTCTGGGAAAAGCACAACAGAAATGTTGAAGCTGTTTAAGGAGCGCTTGTTGCGAGTGTTGGATAACTTTGTCCCACCGAGACAGGGAAGGGTGGTAAAGTGAAGGGATCTTTGATCACAAGAACAGAGGAGCTACTCATCAAAAGGAAGTCGTAAGCTTAGTTAAGGTTGAGGAAGTACAGCATTAGAGGATGACAGGGTAGCTGGGAAAGTGGACGGTTGGGGCACAAAAAGTTTTATTGGGAAGTATTAGAGGAAGCTCAAATGTGTTTTACACGTAAGTGAGGAATAAGAGAATGATCATAGAGAGGATAACGCCAATCAGGGATAGTGGAGGGAACTTCTGACTAGAATCTGAAGAGGGAGGGGAATCTCGAAAAGAGTTTCTTTGCTTCAGTTTTCGTTAGAGATGAAATTCACCTTCCACAGACCCATCAATTGATAGCTCTGGAAGCACCGTATCCCCGAAGACCTCACTCATTGACTGCTCAAAATCACGAGAAGGAGTATTGAGCCTCAGAGCATCCCTTCCAGTCACTGATGCCCCTTCTCCACCCTCAAGTACCTCAGCTCCAGAGTCCCTCTTTGTCTGTGGAACAACTCAATACAGTGATTGAGATGATACCACATGGATCATCTCGCTGCTTGAATGGCAGTGGGCGATGCCTTGCTTTCTGTGTAGGATCTCTCTCTCCTTGGCTCATTCCACTTCCTCCAGAAACCCCGTATATACAACTGAGCTCCAGGTTTACCAGACATCGCTCCCTCTGTGTTTCCTCGTGCATCATAGTTAGTTGTTGCCTCTCCTGCTTACGTTCTAGCTCCAATTGTTCTAAGCTATGCCTGTCATATGAACCCCTCCACTTGGGCACTGGCATGGATCTACCAGTAAACATTTCATGCAGCGTCAAATTAGTCATGTGTTTAGTTTGCATATGGTAGCTCAATGCCAGTTGCAGAGCATCGACCCAGTTACGATTGGTACTTGTACAAATGTTATGCAACTTAGCTTTTAAAGATCCGGTAATCTGTTCCACTATACAAATCTTCTCAAATTTCGCTTATACCTTGTGACTGGGGATGATACATCCAAATCTCTGCTTGATTGTCAAAGTCTGCAGCACCAAATTAACCACTCCTTGGATAAAAGCAGACCCGTTGTCTGACCTGATCTGAAAGTATGCCAAACCTTGGAATAACTTCATTTGTTCCGAATTTCACTACCATGCCTGTCCCTGATTCTTTCGTTGGAGCTGCCTCTATGCATCTACTAAACCTATCGATTGCCACTAACATATATGACTTCCTTCTCACTGTCTTTAGCATGTTTACATAGTCAATCACTAAATGCTTAAATAATTCCTCAGGTAGCTGTTTGATGGGAGTTGCTGTGCCCTTTGATATTATTTTGAGAACAGACATCACATTGTGACAATACCTAATCCAATGGAGGCCTGCAAGTAAGGTGACCAGAAGCCGTCCTTCTTTTCTTCCTCAGCACTTCCGCTCTAGCACAGTAATCCACCCCTTGTGCCCCTGAGATGAGAATGGTCAACAAAGGCATAGGTGCCATCTACAAACGTTCCTCTGTGTTCTACAGACATTCTTGGTTTCACCTGGCTCCCCTTTGTCTCCACAGTATTTGTTTTGCTAAGGTCACCTTACCTTGCATCTTAATGATATTTGCTACGATAGGCTCCGCATCTAAACGCACCTGGGGTGCAATGACAGCTGAAGAGGCCATTTGGGCTGCTTCATCAGCTGAACAATTACCTTAACCACCATATCACTGCCTTTTTTGTGAGACTGGCACTTTATAATAGCCAGCGTTTCTGGCTTCATTAAAGCAGTCGTCAAATCTCCAATCTGTTGATAATGTTGTATGGGATCTCTGTTGCTCTTCTTGAACTCCCTTTGCCTCCAGACTGCCCTAAGTAGATGGCAGACCCCATCAGAATAAGCTGAATCAATATATAAATCACCCCTCTCACCTTCCATCAACTCACAAGCTGCTGTTAGTGCCTTAAGGTCAGCTAACTGTGCTGAACAAGGTTGCAAAGAGGCCTCCGGTTCTAAATTGTGACTGCTTTTGCTGCACAACTGCACATGGTTTCACTCATGATCTCTCTAAATGAGCCATCTACAAATATAACTACTTTATCCTCATCAGGTTCAAACTGTAAATAAGTCCTCAATTTAGCAAATGTAGTCACATGCCTCACACAATCAGAAAACTCTCCCTCATCATCTAGTGGAAGAAAATCTCCTAAGTTTCTTGTAGCACATCTCTGCATAGTTATGTCTGCAAATGTCAATAACATCCAAAAAAGCATTAACCTGGCAGGTGTCACTTTATATTGCCCTTGTAACTATTCTGCTAAATTATGATGCGTGTACAAGATCACAGGATAGCCCATTGTTATGGAGGATGCCTTTCATATGCAAATTGAGCTGCAGACAGTGCCTGGCACCAAATAAGATACCCCTGAGCCACTTCATACGATGTGGTGCTATAATGTGCAATAGGTTGCTGAGCTTTCCCTACATCCGTCTCTTGTGCAAGTACATCGACAGCATAACCTGCCTGTCTGTTTGAAATGTAAAGGTGGAAAGGTTTCTCATAGTTAGGCAGAGCATTGCCGGGGCCGACTGCAATGCCTGCTTAAGAGTGTTGAAAGCTGCTGCAGAATCTTCATTCCACTGCAGTGCACTTTTCAGACTTGCATGCCCTTCCTCCTTCATTAGTTTCCTCAAGGGAGCTATGATTTTGTCATATACTCCAATCCACCATTCCCAACACACTATTTCTGACACTCTGAGTCTGACTTCTCACCATACCCTTCAGCCCTCCACTTCTTTGCCCCTGTTCTTGGGAACCCCAGTTCTGTCTGGGCTTTTGTTAAATTTGTTGTTTCTCCTTGATTTGGTATCTGTGGAAAAGTTCTCCCAAAAATATTTATTATCGGCGTGGGGTTTTTCTGGCACTTACCAGATGGTGAGAGAGGGTTCTCCCTGGATTGGCACTTTATTCACTTCCGTAGTGCCAATCTCCTCAGTTTTGCCTTTTGCTCTCTTAAGTTCCTCGAGCTGCATTTGTGTAAACTTTTTGTGCACACCGTCTTCTTATTTACCCAGCTTCTTTTTGTCTTTCCAGTATCTTTCGACTGCACAATGTTCATGACTACATGATCTCTGAATTCCTGGTGGGCAATTGACGTTAGACCCACTATCTCTTCTAGTTTAGATTTGACTCAAGGGGACATTGCCTCGACAAAGCAGTCCAGAACATCATAGTCAACAGTTGGCTACCTTCCATATATTGTTCTATTTCAAGCCTCCACCTTTTTCACTGTTTTTCTGGATAAGCTGCTGAGTTTTCAGTGTCTCCCAATGGATCCCCACTCAAAGATTTGAGATCGATCTTAGGTGGGTAGCAGTTCCTAAGGACCTTCTATGCACTTTGTCTTACCCAATCAGACCTAGCGCCAATCATCGAATTGTCCACCACATTCTCCATGTGGGCTCGGTTCCATTATCCCTTAATTTTGGTTGCCCCACGATGTGCATTAGCAGTACCTTCAAATTCCCGCATGGTCAATAACCATCCTGTGGTTTCATATTCAAAGGATCTAATCCACGTTCCTGCTCCATCACGTAAACTGGGTAACATGGATTTCCAAACCAAAGTAGCCATGGGAACCTGCCGGGGACCCAGCTGTGCATGGCTGTTTGTTAGACATGTGGAACAGTCCATCTTCTGCAGTTATACTGGGACCATCCACTACATCAATGATTGTATCAGTGTTGTCTCGTGCTCCCACGAGGAGGTTGAACAGTTCACCAATTCCACCAACACCTTCCACCCCGACCGTTAGGGGACCACTTGGACCGTCTCAACAACCTTCTTCCCCATCCTGGTCTGCTCCATCACAGTCTCTGGCGATCGACTAACCACAGACAGATACTACAAACCCACCAACTTCCGCAGGTACCTAGTCGACACCTCCGCCCAACCGACCTCCTTTAAAAACGCGATCCATTATACCCAATCCCTTCACCTCCACCGCATATGTTCCCAACATGGTCAATCCCAATTCAGAAACTTCCAGATGGCTTCCTTCTTGCACGATTGTAACTTCCCTTCCCACTTGATTGATGATGCCCTCCAAGCGCACCTCCCATACTTCACACACCACTGCCCTTGAACCCCACTCCTCCAAACGCAACAAGGACTGATCCCCCGGTCCCCACCTTCCACCCCACCAACCTCTGCATCCAACGTATCATCCTCCGCCATTTCTGCAACATCCAAACGGACCCCACCACCAGAGATATATTTCCCTCCCCACTCTTATCAGTATTCCAAATGACTATTCCCTCTACAACTCCCTCGTCAGGTCCACACCCTCCATTAGTCCATACCTCACTTCTGGCACCTTTCCCTGTCACTATAGGAAGTGCAAAGCCTGCGCCCATACTATTCCTCTTACTTCTGTCCAAAGCCCCAAGGAATCCTTTCACATGTGTCAGAAATTCACCTGCTCCTCTACCAATGTCATTTAATGTGTCCTCTGCACCCGGTGTGGTTTCCGCTACATGTGGGAGACAGGACACATTCTTGTGGATCATTCTTGAGAACATCTCTGAGACACCCGCACACAACAACCCCAGTGCCCCATCGCTGAACAGTTCAACTGCCCCTCCCACTCCATCAAGGATATGCAGGTAGTGGGCCTCCCCCACCTCCAAACTGTTACCACCCGACGCTTGGAGGAGGAACGCCTCATATTCTGATTTGGGACCCTGCAACCACATGGGATAAATGTGGATTTCAACAGCTTTCTCATTTCCCTTGCCCCCACATTACCTCAGTCCCAAGCCTCCAACTCAGCACCGCCCTCTGGACCCGCCCATCACTCCACCTTCTAACGTATCACCTTCTCTCTCACCTTCATCCACCTATTGTTTTCCCAGCTACCTCCCCCAACCCCACCCTCCTCCCATTTATCTCTTAGCTCTGACACACAAGCGTCATTCCCGAAACGTCAATTCTCCTGCTCCTTGGATGCTGACTGGCTGAGTGTTTCCAGCACCACGCTCTCTTACTTTTAATGCTGATTGCATTGAACTAGTGCCTGCCAGCGTCACCATACTCCCTTGAATATTAAAATGCTTATATTCCCTCTGAACCATTCCTTTGTTAACGTTTGCTGTTACCTTGTTACACCAACACAGTTGCCCCCACCCTCACCAATTAAGCACTTTATATTTGTCTCACATCTTGGGAGTGAAAACTGTGAGTTGAACATCAATATTGGCCTCACATCATAAAATATTTACTGCAGCAACTTCGTACTCTGAAAATGTTGGACAAAATTATAGATACTCTTAAATGAAGCCCTCTTGTTCTCTAGACTGTTCAGAGGAGCTCTTTTAGTGCAATTTAATACACTGGTTGAATGAAATGTTCTCTTATCTGAAGCTGTCAATTGTGTAGTGCACTGAAGTGAAATAGAATATGTTTCATGTCCTGGTGACAAATGAAAAACACAATTTTTATTCCTCCAGTTTAAACTTCTATTGTACATATTTGTCCCCTTCTGGTTACCCTGAGTGTATGAAAAGCAACTCTCATGGCGAGGACCTAGAAGCATGTTAAGGCTTGACTTGGGAAATGTGGACTTTTCCTTTTCCGACATGTCAATGCTTGAGCAAACAATTTGCACCAAACTCAAATGGCTCACCATCTTCCTTTTTTTTTCCTTTGACACCATACAAAGTAGAAAGAATCTGGAGAATTTAAGGAAACAATTTCTGAACCAAGGATTTGAACTTTTTGTTGCCATCCAAGTGCCAGCCCGAAAGACAGATCTTTCACCCTCATTTGAAGTTATGAAAATATTACTGAGTAATAGTAAACACAAATTATTCATACACCATTTAAAATTTGACTTCTGTTTTATTCGATTCGCATGCAAGGACTTCATTATGGCAACTATGTATTCAGCCATTGTCATTGTTTATGCCATTTGGTAATGAGATTAAAAAATATTTTAAATGCGTCCTTTAATTCTCTTCTAAATTTAGTCTGGGTCCCTGCGTAAATACACGTGTTGGTGCAAGAACTGAGAAGTTGTAACATATATCCGCATTCTTGGAGGATAAATTTTGGGTCATTAGCATTGGAACCGATTGAATAATTGCTGCCTGAAATTTGAACAAATAAGAAATTTATAACATAGGCCAACCACAATAAGAGGAAACTTCCCGAGATGGCAAAGAGTAAAATAATGGACTTTCGGCGACTTTCCATCTCTGCATCACTCTGCTTACCATTGCTTTTTGCTCGAAGTCTCCGACGGGCTCTGCTGGCCAACAGGATATGTCTAACAGTTATAACGTTGAGCAGCAAAATTAAAATGAAAGGAAGGCAAGGGGTTAGTATACGATCCAGCCAGTCATATACTCTCCAAGCAATTAAATTGTAATTGCTTGCTTTTATACTGCAATACCAGGGTACATTTTCAATCATGTACATTGGCTCAAATATGAAATAAAAAGGAATGTTTTTTACACAGCACATTAAGCATATTATTGTTATCACCACAGCTGCTGTTTTCTCCGTGCAGTATTTTGTTTTGAGTTCCTGGCAGCAAATGGCTAGGAACCGATCGAAGGTGAAAGCAACGGTTAACCAAACAGAACTGTCTCTGGAAGCACAACTGAGAACAATAATGAGGCTACATCCTGGGGTAGTAGAAAGGAAACTAGCAGGAAAATAAATAGCACGAAGTCGACTTAATATCACAGCAGTGATAATAACCAAGAGATCTGTCACCGCCATCGATATCAAATACTGTGTAATGCACTTGGATAGACCACACTTTCCACGGTAGAGAATCATAATTGTCGCCAAGTTAGCTGTAAGTAAATTACAGAGAAAAAGCATGAATTATTGATCACCGTATGTTTCAAGCAAAATGATTTTGAAATCTATGTTGTTGATATTTTATGCATTACTAAAGTTGAGATCTATATCGACATATTACTGAATACGCTCATTGGACTTGAAATGTTAACTTCAGTTTCTCTTCAGAATGCTGCCAGTCCTGTTGAGATTTTTTTTTCTAAACTATATGATTTTGTTTCTGACTTCCAGTATTCTCAATTTTATGAATTTGAAATCAATATATTACTGCTTATTTATTATAATACTATTATATTTTAATATATTATAAAATAGTATAATATATTATAATACATTACTGCTTATATATTACATTCTATATAATCTAAAGAAAATGCTAAGGATGCAGGGACACTTATAATCAAGTGCAACATTTTTATAATGTATTCATACCTTTGTTATTCTTTTATGCAGTTGTTTAACTTCGGGAACATTCAAACAACTCTGTCCAATCACTGGTCAACGTTAGCGAGTTTTGAGAAGAATTGTAGCTCAAGTTGAGGTTTTGGATGTAAGTTTGCTTGCTGAGATTGGAGGTTCATTTCCAGACGTTTTGTTACCTTACTAAGTAACATCTTCAGTGGACATCGTGCAAAGCAATGCTGAAAATTCCTGCTTTCTATTTATATGATTGTGTTTCTTTGGGTTGGTGATGTCATTTTCTGTGGTGATGTTATTTCCTGGGGTGAAGTCACTTCCTGTTCTTTCTCTCAGAGAGTTGTAGATGGGGTGTAACTCGATATATTTGTTGATGGAGTTCTAGTTAGAAAGCTTCTACGAATTCTTGTGTGTGTCTTTGTTTGACTTGTCCTTGAATGGATGTGTTGGCCCAGTCGAAGTGGTGTACTTCCTTATCTGTATTTGAGCTTAAACATGTATTGTTGGAAAAGTGCAGCAGGTCAGGCAGCATCAAAGGAGCAGGAGAATCGCCGTTTCAGGCATAAATGTCTGAAACGTCGATTCTCCTGCTCCTTTGATGCTGCCTGACCTGATGTGCTTTTCCAGCAACACATTTAAAAGCTCTGATCTCCAGCATCTGCAGTCCTCACTTTCTCCTTATCTCTATTTGAGGATACTAGTGAGAGAGGATCATATCTTTTTGTGAGTAATTGGTGTTCATGTATCCTGGTGGCTAGTTTTCTGCCTTTTGTACAATGCAGTGTTTGCTATAGTCCTTGCACGATATTTTGTAAATGACGTTAGTTGGCCACATTTTCACTATCGGGTCTTCCAAGTTCATTAGGTGTTGTTTTAATGTGTTGGCAGGTTTGTGGGCTATCGTGATGTCAAGGGGTCTGAGTAGTCTATCAGTCATTTCCAAGATGTCTTTAATGTAGGGGAGTGTGGCATGTTTTGTCTGCTTGTTTAGATTTGTTGCTGAGAAATCGGTATACTGTGTTCATTGGGTATCCATTCTTTTTGACTTCACGGTTTAGGTGATTTTCCTCTGCTCTGCATAGTTCCACTGTGCTGCAGTGTGTGTTGGCACATTGAAGAAATGTTTTGGTGCAGCTTCGCTTGTAGATGTTGGGATGATTGCTTCTGTAGTTCAATATTTGGTCTGTGTGTGTTGTTTTTCTGTAGACGCTAATTTGAAGTTCTCCATTGGCTGTTCGCTGTACTGTGACATCTAGGAATGGCAGTTTCTTGTTATTTTCCTCTTACTTAGTGAATTTTTGCCAGTTAGGATATTACTGATGGTCCTGAAGGTTTCCTCTAACTTGTTTCGTTTAGTAATGACACAGGTGTGACCTAGGTTTTGGATTGGATGGTTGGTAGAGCTGTCTGCTCAAGTCTCTGCATTACTGCCTCTGCTAAGAACCCTGATATCCAATTTCTATCAATATCCATTTCCACTGCCACAGACCCTTTTGACGTTTAAGCTTCCTTCATGCTAAGTTATGCCTTACTCGCTCCAAGGAGATGTCTCACTCCAATTTTAAACTTCGTTTTTTTGAAAACAAAATCTTATTTAATTTCCAAAACAATTCATATGTTAGATTGCCTTGAAATAGCAGCATCTGAATTACGTTAAAACCTTCAACACAATGGAAAAAGGCAGAAATAATGATCGTTCACTAAATAAGTTAATTAATTTGTAGGCATTGTGAACACTGACAATAAGTTGTATCTCAATAACAGCGGAATCAAGATATTGAGGGAAAACATTACATGCTTACCAACAATTTCACAGTAAATATTTGAAATGATGAGTGTGCAGTAAAAATGGACATTGAACGAAATATGGCTTCTGAACAAATATGTCTACCATCAGTTCATTTACATTGCTGCAATTCACCAGTTTATATCTGTTATATCAGTGTTAATGGGTCCAAATTCTTGAAATAGCTCCCTAATAATATTGCAGAACGAATTGACTGCAAAGTTTCAAGAAGGTAGCACAATAGTTATAATACAACTTTGAATGCAAGCAGTTATGGACAATGATTGAATAGTATCAAGGTGCATAAATTATCAGGGCCTGATGGATCAAGGGAATTGATTTCTGTGGCCTTGACAGTGATATTTTTATTTTGTTTTAGTTACATGAAATCTCTCAGAAGAATGAAGGGTAGCCAGTGTTGTTCCTTGTTCAAGAAGGGCAATACGAATAATCCTGGAAATTATAGGCAAAGGAGCATTACTTCAGTATTAGGGAAATTATTGGATAAGATTCTTAGGGACACAATGTATTTCAAAGTTGAAAAAAGTTCAATCTGGAATATTTAATAGTGAAATGCTGTTCACCCTGCCTGATGCATGAGGTAGCCTTTGCTATCTTGACAGACGTCAACATCCCATCCATTGTGGAAGTGAACAGTGCACTTGACAATATATATGATGCTTTGTGCAGTATTGAATCAAGATATCTCATGGCCTTGTTTATAGTAACAGGTGACTTCAACCAGGCCAACATCAATAATATGGTAGCAAAATATCACCAGCACATCTATCCTATCAGAAGTCTTGAGCATTGCTTTACAAGCACCAAAATTGCCGACCACTCCATCTCCCATCCATATTTTGGAAAAGTAGACCACAACATAGTGCTCCCTTTACAGCTTGCAAGCAGAAATTAAGGCGTGTAGACTCAGTTTGGAAAATCATTCAATGTTGAGGAAAAAGAAGGACTTCTGTGGGACTGCTTAGATTTGGTGTGTATATTCAAGAATTCAGTGACCAAACTAAATGAGCATGCCACTACCGTAACAGACTTTACAGAGTGTAAATGACGACCTCATAAGAAATTACTCAAAACTTTCCCTAACCAGAAAGCATGGCTGAGTCAGGAGAACTACTCTGTATTGTAGTCCATGACTGAGACAATCACGTCAGGGACCCTGACCTCCAGAGGATATGCAGGGACCGCCTTCACAAGACCATCATGGATGCCAAGAGGCAATATCAAACTAAGCTGAAGACCGAGACTAACCACGTGTCCACCCGAAGTTTGTTGCAAGGATTAACGTTACAGCAGGTCGCACAGTGAATTCACACAGAATTGTGAGCAACAGTGCATCCCTACCTGATGAGTACAATTCACTGTACACTCACTTTGAGCAGAAGGGCAATGAAACAATATCAATCGTTCTAACAGCCTCAAATACATCTATATATTCGGTCACTGCTAGATCATCATCTTCAAGGTGAACTCACCAAATGTGATTGGCCCAGATGGAATGCTGTGTGGACCACTGGCAGATGCATCTGGAGACATCTTTAGCCTCTTGTTACTACGACCTTGTGTCTCCAACTGCTGCAGGAAGCCCACCATCATCACAGTGCAGAGAAGAATCATAGAGCATGCATCAATGACGGCAGTCCGGTGTCTCTAACATCCATAATTCTGACATGTTTTGGGAGGTGTGCCACGGCTTACATCAAGCCAGCCTCCCAGATCAACTTGATCCCTTGCAATTCACCTACTAGTGCAAATGGCCCACGGCTAATGCCAGCTCCCAGGCCCTACACGCATCACTGGAGCATCCCTTGGGTGAACACGTTAGCTTAGTCATTAGCAGCTGCCTCACAGCGTCAGTGATCTGAGATTGATTTCACATTCAGGTGACTGTGTGTGTGTGTGTGGAGTTTGCATACTCTCCCCATGACTGTGTGGCTTTTGTGTGGGTATTGCTCTTTCCTCCCACAGTCCAAAACTGCGCAGATTTGGCAATGCTAAATTTCCCATAGCGGCCAGGGATGTGTAGGTTGGGTGGATTGGCCAAGGAAAACGTAGGGTATGAGTGGGATTCTCTTCAGAGAATTGGGCTGGGTTTGATGGGCTGAATGTCCCTCTTCCACACGATTGGGATTCTATTATATTCTATGATTCTATTTGGACACGAAGGATACCCGTAAATCACGCTCGTTCTTATTGACTTCAGCTCCCCTTAAATACTATATTAACAAACTCATCTCTATCCTCCGAAGTCTAGGTCTCTGCTGTATCGAGGAGACCCTCTACAATAGGAATCTCGACTCTCTGACCAAAGAACTGCCATCAGAAAGGATAGATTATGACACCTCCTTTACGATCATCTTCAACACTGGTTCTCCGCAAAGCTGTGTACTCAAGATCCCCATTAACTTTTGATATGTACATGACTGCGTGGCTAAATTCCATGCCAACTCTGCTCACCTGTTTGCTGACAACACCGTCATTGTAGTTGGGTCTCAAGATAGAGTACAATAAAGATGCTTATTGGCACGGTGTAAACACAATAATAACTCCATCAAATTCAGCAAAATGAAAGAGCTGGTGATTGACTTCCAGAATTTCAGTGGAAGGCACGCCTCTGTCTGCATCAATTGTGCTAACTGGGGATGGTCGAGACCTTCACGATCCTGGGAAAATGATCACCAACAATTTGTCTTGATCCACACATTTTGACACTATGATTAAGAAAGCACAGCATTCCTCTTGAGCGAAAGCAGGTTTGCTTGGGCGGCACTGTGACTCAGTGATTAGCACTGTTGCCTTACAGTGCTAGGTACTCAGGTTCGATTCTAGAATTGGGCGGCTGTTTGTGTGGATTTTGCACATTCTCCTTGTGTCTGCTCCCGTTTCCTCCCACAGTCCAAGGATGTGCAGGTCAAGTGAATTGGCCATGCTAAATTGCCCATAGTAACAGGTGCATTAGTAGGGGAATGGGTCTAGGTGGGTATCTCTTCCGAGGATCGGTGTGTACTTGTTGGGCCAAAGGGCTTGTTTCTGCACTGTGGGTAATCTAATCTAAAAAGTATCTGAAAAATTTGTATCAGATGCATCGTAGAAAACATCCTGACAGGATACATCTGTCATGCTGTGGCATGACGTGGTAACTCCTGTTCCCAAGGTGCAAGAAACTGCAGGCAGATGTGAACACAGCACAGCTCATCACACAAAGCAGCCTCTCATCTAGTAATATCATCTATACTTCGACTGAATCAGGAAAGCAACCAGTATTATCAAAGAGACTCCCACCTCGGTTATACATTCTCCCACCATCTTCCATCATGCGGATAATATAGAAGTTTGAATGTACATTCAAAAAGACTCAAGAACAACTTCTTCATTGTTGTTATCAGACTTTTGCATGGATATTTTAAACGTTAATGCTTATCTCTCTCTGCGTTTCTGCGCACCTGTAGCAATGCATCCTGTGCTCTGTTCTGTTAACATGATGCACTTGTATGGTAAAATCTGCCTATAAAGCACATAAAACAACTATTTTCACTGAATTACGTCAGATGTGACACTAACAGATCAAATGAATCAAGAATTGACATAATACAGACAGCCTCCTGTCTTACAAATTATATTGAGTTATTTGAAAAAGTAACAGTGATGTTTGATGAAGATCAGTTGGCAGATGTTGTCTGCATGGAATTCACAAAGAAATATTTGACAGGAATCCTTATGGTGGATTGGTTCAGAAGTGTAAGTCCCATGGGACCTATGGTGATTCGGTAAGATGTTTGCACTTTTGGTTTGCTTATAGAAGATGGGGGTAGTTACGGAGGCATAGATTTCTAACTGGAGGTCTGTGATCAGTTGTGTTCCACAGGGATCAGTACTGGGACTTCTCTTCTTTGTAACTCATGTAAGTGATTTTACTGAAAATATCAGTGACCTGATTAGTATGTTTGCAGATGACATGCAAATTGATGGAGTCGTAATTAATAAGGACATTTGTCAAAAGTTACAGCAGGACATAGATCAATTGGAAAGTTGTGCAGAGAAATGGACAACAGAGTTCAAGTGTGAATTGAAGCATTTGGAATTGTCAAGTTCAACGGGAAACTATACAGTAATGTCAGATTTCTTAGAAACATTGAAATAATAGTAGGTTTTGGGTTAGGCATCCATTGCTCCCTCAACATGGTAACCACGTTGGCTAACGTGGCAATGAAGGCAAATGACATGCTTACTACCCTCAGTAGGCAAAGTTAAGAATCACACAGTACTCAGTTATAGTCCAATAGATTAATTTAAAAGGACTAACTTTTGGAGCACTGCTCCTTCTTCATGTGTTTGCGGAGTATAAGATCGTAAGACACAGAATTTATAGCAAACATTTACAGGTGATGCAATTGAAATTATATATTAAACAGATCTGGACTTTTCGATTCTTTTAAAATGGCCATGTTGGTTTCAATTCTTCCATATGTAAATAACAGAACATTTTTTAAAGTTATGTTCTCAAGTGAACATTAGTAATAGTTGCCATGTCATCTCAGGTAATGCAATGGAGGTGTGAGGTGCCCTGTGTGAGACTGTCTGTGCTCCAATATTCAGATTGATTCTATTTCTAAACACCTTCAGTGGATTCATGCAATACAATTCTGCGAGTAGACATTCACCCCACGAATGTTTATGTATGAGTGTGCATGTGGCTGTGTGTGTTGGGGGAAGGATATGAGTGTCTGTGAGAAAGTATGTGTATGTGTGTGAGTGTAATGGGGTATAAATCTATAAGAGGGTGTATGTGTGGGCGTGAATCTGACAGTGTATGAGTGAGAGCTGGTGTATGAGAGAGGGTCTGCATGAGTTTATGCGTCTGTACATGTCTATACAAATGTGTGTGCGAGAGTGAGAAAGAGAATGTGTGTGTGTGTGTGTGTGTGTGTGTGTAGTGCGGGGGGGTCCCCTGTGGTGTGACATGAACCCAATGTCCTGGTTGAGGCCATCTCGATGGGTACAGAACTTGGTTATCAGCCTCTGTTCGGCCACTTTGTGTTGTTGCCTGTCCCAAAGTCCACCTTGAAGGATGGCCATGTTCCATGACTGCTGACGTATTCTCTGACTGGGAGGGAACATTCCTGTCTGTTGATTGTTGTGTAGTATCTCTTCATCTGCTGCCGTAGCCTTACGGCTTACTGCAGGGAAGTGTACCGAGAAATGAACACTACAGGCAACTACAGGCTGATCCAACCAAAGAACACACCCATGAACGAAAAACATTGATCTGAACTTTGGATCCAGTCCTTCCCAGATCGTCATCCCATGTAATTCTCATGTAGGTGATTCCAAAGATCGAAGGAATCTTGAAACCCATTGTACAGGAGACCTCCAGTTTCTGTCGTGACACCAGAGATTTCTTACAGAAACTCATCACTCATGCAACAGTTGAATTGGGAACTTTCTTCGTCACAATAGACGTTCAGCACTCCACATCAGCATCCCCCACAATGACATGATCACGTCAACAGCCTCAATACTTACCACCAACTGCCAATCTCTACACACCGTCCTACGACTCATCCACTTTATCCTCGACCACTATGTCTTTACCTTGAGCAACCAGTTCTTGATCCCGACACACAGAACAGCCATGGGGACCAAATTTGCACGCCAATATGCCAACAGTTTCTTGCACAGGTTCATACAAGACTTCTTCTCCATGAAGGATCTCAAATCAACACAATACACTCGGTATATTAACGACATTTTCTTCCTCTCATCGATGTTGAGAAGTCGCTGAAACAGCTACACAGTGATATCAACGAGTTTCATCAAACCATCAAATACATCATGGACTACTCTCGAGCATATGTCTCATTACTGGACACATTCATCTCCACCAAGTATGGGTACCTCAGCACCTCACTCTACTGCAAACCCACGGATAACCTCATGATGATACACTTCTCCAGTTTCCATCCAAAACATATTAAAACATCCATTCCCTATGGACACACCCTTTGATCTGTTCAGATGAGAAGGAATGTAACGGGCACTTGTCGTCATAAGAATGGGGTACAATGCTCAACTGCCAGTTCTGACGTGCCATCGCAAGAAACTGGAATGAGCTCCTCAGGAGACATATACGAGCTGCAACCGATCTGCGCCCCTTCATTGTCCAGTACTTCCAGGAGCTGAAAAAATATGACGTTCTTCGCAGCCTGCAAAGAGGATGAGCACCTCACCAAAACTTTACTCTTGCCTCCTTTTCACCTTTCAACAACACCAAACCTCAAACAGATCATTGTTCACAGCAAACTACGCGATTTTCAGGTCAATACCATACAAAACTGTCAATGCAGATGCTGCAAGATGAGTCAGTGTCAACATGGATACAACCATTACATGTACATGGCAGGTAACCATGTGACTTGCTAAATGTCGTTTACCTCATACTCTGTAGGCAAAGATGCGCTGAGGCATGGTACACCGGTGAGACCAAACAAAAGCTACGATGAATGGACACTATTAAACAATCAACAGACAGGAGTGTTCCCTCCCAGTCAGATAACACTTCAGCCGTCTGTGACATTTGGCCTTGGACCTTCAGATGACCATCCTCCGAGGTGAACTTTGGGACAGGCAGCAATGCAAAGTGGCCAAGCAAAGGCTGGTAGCCAAGTTCGGTACCCTCTACAGGTGCATCACTGCACAACACTGTTTCTCTCTCTCTCTCTCTCTCTCTCTCTCTCTCTCTCTCGCTCTCTGTCACGCACACACATGCACCCCATAGACTCTAACACTCATGCAGACCTTCTCTCATACACAGCCCTCTCCCATACACACACATGCACACTCAACATACACACTCTCACACAAACATCCCACCACCACCCCAGCACACACGTACACATTATATATATGCATATATACATATGTATATAAGTTTATGGGGTGAATTTGTATTTGCAGAATTACACTTTATTTTGCTCAAACTGTAATCCATATAAGCTTCTGTAAATCCCTATCTCAGAAATAGAATTTGTCTGAACAGGGCACAGACAGCACCACACAGGGCTCCTCATACCGCAAATGTATTATTTGAGACGAGATGGCACCTGTTCTCAAAGTTCACTTGAGAACGTAAATTTAAAAAAAAGTTCTGAGATTTATATGTGAGAGAATTTATATATGAAAGCAACTTCGACATTCTCCTCATTAGTAATGCAATCTCCCGCCTCAGGCAAATTGTCTGTGTGGAGTTTGCACATTCTCCCCGTGTCTGCGTGGGTTCCTCCAGGGTGCTCCGTTTTCCTCCCACAGTCCAAAAATGTGCAGGTTAGGTGAATTGGTCACGCTAAATTGCCCGTAGTGTTAGGTGAAGGGTTAAAGGGGAATGGGTCTAGGTGGGTTGTTTGTCGGAGATCGGTGTGGACATGTTGGGCTTAAGTGCCTGTTTCCACACTGTAAGTTATATAATAAACTATATTATTTACATCCTTCGTTATCCCACCCAAAATTTCTAAAGCCTGGAATGTTGAATTGGAACAACACATCCATCCAAGGACAAGCCAAACAAACACATGCATGAGAATTCCTAGAAACAGGGCATTCCAACAGGCACTCTCTCAACAAATACATCGAGTTAGACTCCATCTGCCAGCCCCTGAGAAAAGGAACAAGAAGTTAATTCATCACAGCAAATAACATCGCCACATAAAATGACGTCACCAACCCAACGAAACCCAAACATATTAATAGAAAGCAGGAATTTTCAGCATTGCTTCACATGAATTCCAGTGAAGATGTTACCTAGTAAGGAAACAAAACGTCTGGAAATGAACCTCCAAGCTCAGCGAGAAAACCTACATCCAAAAGCTCAACTTGAGCTACACTCTTTTCAAAACTCAATTGAATTGCCTATCCTGCCCTGCTCTTAAACAGGCTTCTATACAGGCAGATTCTGCATTCATCTGCCTGACATATTGTACACTTTGCAAACAAAATGTACTTCACACAGAACTTTCAAGTGGCCCTCGCCTTTACTTCCTATTTGACTGATGTGATTTAACCTTTATCTTCTCCTCAATGACTCTAGTTGCTGTTCTGTTTCCATCCGCTGTTCCACAGTAATTCAAACCCAACTGACTAGTAGGGTTTCCCTGCAAATGTGTTCATTCTCCTCTAGTTCTGAAACAAGCCATCCTTGTGCATGCTCCTCCCCTGAAAGAGATCACAATGATCCACCGTAGGCCCTCACACTTCATCAGCTCTTTAGTCACACGCTCAAATGTAGTGTCTCCATATTTCTGGCCTTGCAATCATGTGGCATAGGGATTAAAACCCCAGAAGTTTTGCTTTCAATCATTCTATCCAGCTCCCTAAATTATGTTTGCAGGACATCATATCTGCCTGTTTATATCTTCAGCATCAATGTGGTCCATGATACTTGGCTGTTCATCCTTCCCTTTGACAACACCTAATGACTGCTCAGAGACTATTGACCCAAGCAATAGTGAAGCAATGCACATATGATGTCTTTCTTGCGGCCACCTGAATCTGTGTCCTTAACCACAATGTTCCCAAAGCATATCTCTCGCCAATACTTGTACTGTCTTTTTTGTGCAACAGAATCAACCATGGTGCCACTGATCTGGCTGCTGATGTCGTCTTCTCTTGTTAAGCCATACCTAGCACTCCACCCCAGAATAAACAAATCAGTATATACGTTTGAAAAGGAACAGCCACATGGGATTCCTAGACTGCCTTTTTGCCTCTCCTGGCTGCCACTTATCCATCTGGCTGAACGTTTCATGTGACCACACCCCTCAAACTTCCATCCAGAAATTTCCTGCCTCTTCAATGCTCCATCCCATGTTCAACTGCTGTTCTAACAAATCTATGTTCTGAAAGGAAATTCAGGCCAATACATTTTTTGTCGAACAATTGACTAAGATATTTGACTTCTCCCTGATCTCGCACTCTCTCAGGATGAACACACCACTTTAGTAACTGAAATTACTACTGTTATAGAAACTATCATATTGAAAGAGATTTGAATTCCATACCTTGCTGTACATCAATGCTATTTGCCCTCCTCAGCAAAGCCTGATGATCACGGAAGTCCATACTTTGGCCTCAACATGCAGCCTTTTTGTCTCACAGCTCGAGATTACCTCCCTTTTATATGCTGTCAGTAAGAACTCAAAGTTCCCCAACGATTTCTCAGTTCCTTCTCACTACTACCTTCTGTTGGATGCTATTCTTCCAGTTGAACACTAAATTCGTGCAGGATTCTCCCTTACTACTTCTCTCTACCACATTCACCATGAATGAAGGAAAAAGATAAAATAAACACCAGCTGTGCTTTATCTCAGTGAAATAGTGAAGATTAGTAAGAATGGAATGAACAGCAGATGTCAAAGCATTGAATGCAGTCAGGATTGACTCTCAACTGCGCTTAGAAATGGCCTTTCTAACCACTTAGTTGTATCACAGGCTATAAAGTCTCAACAGAGAAATGAAACTGAATGGAGAACCTGCCATCAATCGAAGGACTCAAAAAGATAAAGGTATAAACAGCCCTACAGATTCTGAAAAGCCCTCCTTACTCTCTTTTTGAGGGTAGTACCGATATTGGGAGAGCTATCTCAATGACTGTTAAAGCAACAGTCTAAAACAATCATACTCATGGAATCATAACTGAAAATGTCCCCGAGAGTTCCATCAGTATCGCTGAATATGTCCTGTCAAACAGACAGGACAGACCAAGCAGTGATGGGTGATTTCAATGTCCATCACCAACAATAGCTCAGTAGCAGCATTACCAGTCGGGCTGAGCATATCCTAAAGAACATAGCTACGAGACTGGATCTATAGCTGCGAGTGAATGAACAGAAAAGAGGACATAACTTGACCTCATTCTTGCCAATCTCCTGTCTTTTGAAGCTGTGATGACACTGTCTTTTTGACAAGGTTATGTTGTCTTTGTTTTTTTTTCAATAGGATTCATAAAGGCAGAGGTTCTGATACGTCTGGAATTATCTTCTTGAAAGCTTAAAGTCTTTTTGAGAAAACATATATGCTTTGTAAAGGGGAATGTCCAGTTCACCCAGTGCAGGGTTTGGTTTGAGCAAGCAGTCTATAATTGAAGCTGCGGGTCAAAAAAAAAGCTTTACATTGATTTTTCTCTCTCATTCTGACATCTATCCTGTAAGAACCTATTTTGATTTTAACTATTCTTGTCAAGGATAAGTTTGGTTTTCAGTAAGTTAAACTATTCTAAAATTGGTTCTTTATTTTGTGCTTCTGATAGTAGTCTGTAAATAAATTACATTTTGTGTAAAACTGAGTTGTCGAGCCAGCTGAATCACTTCTGGAATATCTTCTCTGCATCTGCAGAAACAACTCATGAAATTAGGATCTGGGCTGCCTACTTGAAATGTTTTGAGGGGGTCTGGCATGGTCCACAACAACGTACCTGCCGTGACAGTATTGTTAACTGTCCACCCCATACTTGCTTTTGAAGCGAAATCTTGCCTTCACACTTATAAAGCCCCCAATGTGTTGTTTGTCGCTATCACCATCTTAAATGGAACAGACCTCGAGCATATCTAGCAACTCAAGGTTTAGTATTCAAGAGATAATGTGGGCCATTTACATAAATAGATTCATACTCCAGTACAATCAACAACACTTTGCTCAGGATAGTGCCCAGTCAACCATGGCAATCGAGTGACGAGTTCAACATTGCTTCAGTGGAGAGTGCAGGAGATTATGCTAGGAGCAACACCAGGCATACCGAAAATTGAAGTGGAAAGGTGTTGAAAATATCAAACAGGATTACTTGCATACTGAAATAAGGAGTAAACAATCAACAGAGCTAAGCTAGCCCACAGAAAGAACATCAACTCCATATCTACTTGAGGATGGTGGTGAACAATTAAGCAATGTCATGGGGAGAGGTGACTCCGCAAATATCTTCATCCTCAAAGATGGTACAGTCCAGCATAAAAAATAGGCTGAAGCTTTTGCAGCAATCAGAAAAGTCCAGGTAATGATCCATCTTGGCCTCATTCACTCGTTCCTCACATTATACATACCAATCTGTAGATAATTCAGTTCATTCCACATACTGTAACAGAGTCATAGAGATGTACAGCATGGTCTGTCCATGCCGACTAGATATCTTAAACCAATCTAGTCCCACCTGCCAGCACTCTGCCCATATCCCTCCAAACCCTTCCTAATCATATACCCATCCAAATGCCTCTTAACGTTTCAATTGTAACAGCCTCCACCACTTCCTTTGGCAGCTCATTCCATACACATACCACTCTGTGCGTGAAAAAAGTTGCCCCTTGAGGTCTCTTTTATGTCTTTCCCCTCTCACCTAAACCTATGCCCTCTTGGTCTGGACTCCCCAACCTTAGGGGAAAAGACTTTGCCTCTTTATCCGATCCATGCCCCTCACAATTTTTTAAACCTAAATAAGGTCACCCTTCAGTCTCCGACGCTCCAAGAAAACAGCCCCAAATCCTCAAATCCTCCAACCCTGGCAAATCCTTGTAAGGATAATAAATAAATTGTATAAGGCATATTATACTGCATTTTCTACGGGCGCTGACAAAATTCCTACAATAATCATGATAACCTCTGCTTTAGAACTTGCCATTTCACATAGTCAATGTCTTCGAGAACAGCTACTACTCTGGCATCCAATGAATAATTTGGAAAATTGTCCAAGTATGTCCTGTACAGAGAAATGTGCGCAAATCCAATTCCCACCACATTAGGCGACTCATAATCATCAGTAACGAGACGGAATGTGTTACCAGATCCATTCAACGTCTGACCTCATTGCAGCCTTGGCTCATATATGAACAAAAGAGAAGAATTCCAGAGGTGAACTGAGAGTGACAGCCTTTATTATCAAAGTCAGATTTTATGAATATATCATCAAGTAGCTCAAGCAAAACTGAAATCAATGAATATCGGGGACAAACGCTCGTTGATTAGTATCATAACTGGCACAGAGGCAGATGCTTGTTGGAAGTGAGTCATCTGAACTCCAAAACTTCTCTGCAGGAGGTACAATAGGTTGTGTCTAAGTCCCACCCAGTTACTTCATCAGTGGCTTTCATAGCAAGGTCAGAAGAGGTGGTGTTCACTACTGATTGCACAATGTTCAGCACCATTCGTGACTTCTCAGATACCGAAACAGTCCATGTTCAATTGCAACAAGATCTGGCCATTATCCAGGCTGACAAGTGACCAGTGATATTTGTGCTACACAAATGCCAGGCAAAGAGAATCTCCAATAAGTGATTATCTAATCACCGTGTTTGACATTCAATGATGGTCTCACCACTAAATCACCCAAAACTTGCATCCATATATGACCAGACACTCAACTAGACTCGACAGATACACACAGTGGCCACAAGAACAAGTCAGAGGCTTAACTACTACAGTGAGTAACCCAATCTTGATTCCCCCAAAACTTGCCAACCATCTTCAACATACATTTCCGGAGTGTAATGAAATATTCCACACTTGGCTGGATGAATGCAGTTCCAACAAGATTCAAGAAACTTGGCACCATAGAAGACAAAACAGCCTGTTCCATTGGCATTGCATCCACAAGCATCTAGCTCTCCACCAACAATGTTCAAAATCAAAAGCACATACTATCGACGATGCACTGCAGGCATTCACCAAAAATCCTTAGAAAATATCTACCAAACCTACGATCACTTCCATCTGGAGAGAAGAGTACAACAGGGAAACTGGTGTACCACCACCTGAAGGTGCCCTATCAAGCCAATCGCCATGCTGACTTGGAAATATATCACCATTCCTTCACAGATGATTGACCAAAATCCCCATAACAGGATTATGCATCAAACTTCATCATGTGGATGGCAGATTTTCAAAATAGCAGCTCACCAACACCGCCCAATGGCAAGTCAGAACAGACAAGAACTATGCCGCCCCCACCCTCCGACGCTGTCCTCTGTCAAATAATATATTTGTATATCAGTATATTAGGCTGTATAAGTAAAAGACAGAATATGATTTAAGGAATTATACATGGAGATGAGCAGTTAACAATGATTTAATAAAATTGTTCAATGCAAAACTGATATCAGCCAATGTGCAGGTAAGAGAAAAGACTGATAAAATTACTGAACATAACAGATGACTGAGACAATAACGGAAAGAGGAACAGCAATATCGAACAAAGAACAATTATATTGTCACAGCCTATTATTTTCAGATCAAAACTAAATGTGAAAAATAAATATTATTCTGTGCATTTTAATTTGCTGCTCTGATGACCTAATTCACTATGTCTTTTTTTATACACAGGATAGTTCAGTTTGCAATATTAATTCACTTGTAAAGGACGATTGACGTCTATTGAAATACGAAGGGTAATCAAACAAGAAAATTGATGTTAGAATGTTCGTTAATTAATTTGAATCCAACGTGAACAGGTCAGACCATTAACAGCCCAAATAGATATTTATGGCATTGCAAAATACTCAGAATAAAATTCAGAAGGGCGCTGTGAGGAAAACGAGTTCAATACAATAACTCCCGACTAATGCATCTAACACTCCGGCAAATCTAACATAGCCAATTTGCCTAACCTGCACATCTTTGGACAGTGGGCAGAAACCAGAGCAGCTGGAGAAAACCCGCACAGGCATGGGGAGCATGTGCAACCTTCATACAGGTAGTGGCTCCAGGCCACAACCGAGCCTGGGTCTGATCGCATTGTCAGGTGGTAGAGCTAACAACTGAACCATTCGACTCAGGGCTACGCTCTATGAGGTTACATAGTTAAATAGTGGAGCTTTTCCAGCACTACTCTGATCTGCACTTACATAGTTAAATGTCCAATGCCTTGGTACTCCTTTCATTAAAGACATTACCTAGGACTCCGAAAGCTGCGAGAAGAGAATAATAAGTGGCAAATGCTGGTCCATTTCCAGGTGCATGCATTTTCTGTGAGAGCAATGCACTGCTGCACTGTGTCCTCCCAAAGCAGCACCATGCCACGAGCATTTATATCTGATTTTCACCTCAAGGGGACCAATTAGTCTGGAACATTGTCAGAGTTAGTGACAGTACTTTGAACAAACAAATTAATGCATTCACATTCACGCCTACATTCATTGATGCAATAAAACGTACTGAAATTAAGTGGCAGATGGAATTTAATTCAGATAAATGTGAGGTACTCCATTTTGGGAAAGCAAATCTTAGCAGGACTTATACACTTAATAGTAAGGTCCTAGGGAATGTTGCTGAACAAAGAGACCTTGGAGTGCAGGTTATTAGCTCCTTGAAAGTCGAGTCACAGGTAGATAGGATAGTGAAGAAAGCATTTGGTATGCTTTCCTTTATTGGTCAAAGTATAGAGTACAGGAGTTGGGAGGTCATGTTGCGGCTGTACAGGACATTGGTTAGGCCATTGTTGGAATATTGCGTGCAATTCTGGTATCCTTCCTATCAGAAAAATTGAAAGGGTTCAGAAAGGATTTACAAGGATGTTGCCAGGGTTGGAGGATTTGAGCTATAGGGAGAGACTGAACAAGCTGGGGCTGTTTTCCCTGGAGCTTCGGAGGCTGAGGGATGACCTTACAGACATTTACAAAATTACGAAAGGCATTAGATGACTTACAATTAGATTAGATTACTTACATTGTGGAAACAGGACCTTCTGACCAACAAGTCCACACCGAACTGCCAAAATGCAACCCACCTAGACCCATTCCCCTAGCACTACGGGGTCGGGGAGTCCTGAATGAGGTTTAGGGTGAGAGGGGAAAGATATAAAAGAGACCTACGGGGCAAATTTTTCATACAGAGGGTGGTACATGTAGGGAATGAGTTGCCAGAGGCACTGGTGGAGACTGGTACAATTGCAACATGTAAAAGGCATTTGAATGTGTACATGAATAGGAAGAGTTTGGAGGGAAGTGGGCCAGGTGCTGGCAAGGGGGGACAGAATGGGTTCGGATATCTGGTCGGGATGGATGGGTTGGACCGAAGGGTTTGTTTCCTTGCTGTACAACTCTATGACCTCTAAGTAAAACAATTGAAGGAATATAGTATCATGTTGTTGTGGTTCTGTTCACCGAGCTGTTCCCCGAACAGAACCACAACAACAAGCACCCGAGCTACAAATTTCTCACAAACTTTGAAAGTATCATGTTCCTGTCCAATAGAATCTATTGATACAATGAGAAACTTCTTTGAGTTGCAATTGAAAGGGCATTTCTAATTCAGGAATTCCTGAATTCTAATTCAGGAATTTCTCGATGATGTCTTGTTTATTGTCTTCAAGTGGCATCTGATAAAGCAATACAAAAAACTAGTAAGTAACACCACCCCCCCCCCCCAAAAAAAAGAATTAAAGTTACAACCATAACAAGTGTACAAGACTGGGGTAGGACACCTGTGTCATAATGAACTGTTGTTTTGGTTTGTTTATCACTGTGTTTATTTCAGATGAAAGGTTAGAAAACTGTGCATCCTATTTGGTAACAGGATACTGTTCATCTGGTAAGATCCCAGAAACAAACTTGTTTCTGATCACTTAATATATATCTTTTAAATTCACGCATCATTTTATAACACTTTATATTGTGTCTCAAGTTTTCCGCATGTGCGGAAAAGTACATGTGCGCATGTACTTTGACCTTTCACAACAAATAAGGAATGTATAACTTCCTCTCACTTTTCACTCAGATTAGGAACCACATCTTAAGGTATTTTTGTAAAGTGTGGGTGACAGCATCAGAGAGTCATATATATGTATAGCACGGAATCAGACCCTTCATTACAACTCGTCCATGCCAACCAGGTATCCCAACCTAATCTAGTGCAACTTGCCAGCACCCGGCCCATATCCCTCCGAACCCTTCCTAATCATATATCCACCCAGATGCATTTTAAATGTTGCGATTATACTAGCCTTCACCACTTCCTCTGACAGCTCATTCCATACATGCACCACTCTCTACATGAAAAAGTTGCCCTTTTGGTCTCTTTTATATCTTTCCTCCGCATCACAAAAATATGTCCTCTCGTTCTGGACTACCCCACCCCAGGGAAAAGACTTTGTCTATTTATCCTATCCCTGCCTTTCATGATTTAATAAACCTGTCTCAGGTCACCCCTCAGCTGGACTGATAGGGCTTGCGTTCATGCCAAATACGATCCCCTATTTTAACCTCACCTACACAGGATAAATTTGCCACCAAGTGCAGATGCCGAGTTGACTGATATTCTTGCACCTATGCTGTTTTTAAAAGGCTACTCTACAAGCAGATTCACACAGCCAGCCTGGAGCAATCAGGTACTCCCTCTAACTTTTATCCCAGCAACAAGAGACAGGGTTAAAAAAAGGCAATGGACATTACAGAATGAAAAATCAAAGAGAATAAAAGTGGAAGAATGAGATATCAATGTGAATCTAGTAAAAGTACAATGTCAGAATGCACTCCTGACATGCAGTAGGTAAACAAGTAAATGATATTTTCAAACATTCTACGTTATAACAAATAAAACTATCTCCTGGAAATAAATACTGAGTTGATGACTGCCCAGTTTAATGTTCTCCTGCTGTCAATTGATAGCTACATAACACATGCTTCTAGAATGCAGTTTTGTCAAATTTGCCTGAAATGGGCTCAGCCCCTTGACTGAAACCTTGCAGTAGAGTTTTGAAGTTCAGATATCAGTTTCTGTGGCATTAGAGCTTTGCGAAACATTGTAGCTGGTTTAATAAAGTACTTGCTGACGTTTCTGTATATTGTCTATTGTGCACATGCCAACATTGTGGAGAAAACAGAAAACTGTAGCTGATTACAGTAGGTCAGTTGACCATGTGCTGAACAGTTCAAAGACCTTTCAAAATTTAGTGGAACTTACTGATTTTAAGTTTTGTTTTCCTCTGAATCGTGACAATGCTATATACCCCATTATGCTGAGATAAAACAATTCCCTTATATTTCAAAAGATTAAGGCAATGTCTGATAATGTTTGTTACCAGTTTTAACTTTCATACAAATCTTCTTCTGTTTAAAAAGGTTGGGAAACACAGAAACATCATGGAACATAGAACACAGAATAATATTGCGTAGACCATGCCCTTCGTCCCTCGATGTTGCACCAACCTGTGAACAATACTCAGCTCGTCCCCTACACGATCCCAAAATCATCCATGTGCTTATCCAAGGATTGTTTAAATATCACTAATGTGGCTGAGTTGACTACACTAGTAGGTAGGGCATTCCATGCCCTTACCACTCTGTGTAAAGAACCTGACTCTGACTTCTGTATTAAAGCTATCACCCTTCAGTTTGTAGTTATGCCCTCTCATACAAGCTGAGGTCATCATCATAGGAAAAAGTCTTTCACTGTCGACCGATCATCTTGTATGTCTCTATTAAATCCCCTCTTAACCTTCTTCTTTGCAATGAGAATAAACCCAAGTCTCTTAGCTTTTCTTCATAAGACCTTCCCTCCAGACCAGGCAATATCTTGGTAAATCTCCTCTGCACCTTTCCCAATGCTTCCATATCCTTCCTCTAACGGGGCGACCAGAACTGTACACAATATTCCAAGTGTGGCTACACCAGCGTTTTGTATGCAGCATGATATTGCGGTTCTGGAAACCAATTCCTCTACCAATGAACCTAACACACCGTATGCCTTCTTCACAGCACTATCCATCTGGCTGGCAACTTTCAGGGATCTATGCACTTGAACTCCAAGATCCCTCTGCACATCAACACTACAAAGAATCTTTCCATTGACCAAGTACTCTGCTTTTCTGTTATTCTCCCCAAAGTGCATCACCTCACTTTTAGCTACGTTGAACTCCACTTGCCACCTCTCAGACCAATTCTGCAGTTTATCCATGTCCCTTTGAAACCTGCAACATTCTTCCAAACTGTCCACTACTCCACGACCTTAGTGTCGTCTGCAAATTTACTAATCCATCCACCTGTGCCTGCATATAAGTAATTTATAAACATGACAAACAGCAGTGGTCCCAAACCAGATCCTCGTGGCACACCGCTAGTAACTGGACTCCAGACTGAATGTTTTCCACCAATCACCACTCGCTGCCTTCTTCCAGAAAACCAGTTTCTAATTCAAACTGCTAAATCACCCACAATTCCATGCCTCTGCACTTTCTCCATCATCCTACCATGTCGAACCTTATCAACGGCTTTACTGAAGTCCAAGTGTACCACGTCAACTGTCCTACCCTCATCGACATGCTTTGTCACCTTCTCAAAAAATCAATGAGGTTTGTGAGATATGATCTGGCCTTGACAAAAACATGTTGACTATCTGAAATCAAATTGTTGCTTGCTGGATGACTATAAATCTTATCTCTTATAATCCTTTCCAATACCTATCAAGGACACGCAATATCTGTTCCTGAAACCAGCTCACATTTCAATTGTCTGCATCCCCTGTATTTTGCTACCCTATTCTATGCATCCTAATTCTTGCCTAATCGCATTATAATTGCTCTTGCCTCACTGATAACTCTTGACCTGTGCCATGCATCTATCCCTTTCCATCGCTAAACTAAAAGTAACTGAATTATGGTCACTCTCTCCAAAGTGCTCACCAACAACTAAACCAAACATCTGGCCTGGTTCATTACCAAGCACCAGATCCAGTGTGGCCTTCCCTCTTGTCGGGCCTTCGACATACTGTGTCAGGAAACCCTCCTCTATACATTGGACAAAAACTGATCCATCTGAAGTACGAAAGCTATAACATTTCCAATCAATGTTGTGGAAGCTAAAGTCCCCCATAATGACCACCCTTTTCCTTTCACTCCTACCCAGGATAATGTTGCTAATCTTCTCTTCCACCTCCCTGGAACTCTAAGGAGACTTATAAAAGAACGCCAAGAAGTGTGACCTCTCCTCTCCTGTTTCTAACCTTAGTACACAATACCTCAGTGGACGAGTCCTCATCCAAAGTTCTCTCAGCCACCATTGTACTATCTTTGACAGCAAGGCTCTTATTTTAACGCCTTGCCTGTTTTTAATGAAAGATCTAAACCCTGGAACCTGCAACATCCAATCCTCACCCTGCTCTATCCATGTCTTCAAACTGGCTACAGCATCGAAGTCCCAGGTACCTATCCATGCTGCAAGATCGCATACTTTAATTCGGATACTTCTGGCGTTGAAGTAGACACACTTCAAACCAGTTTGCTGTCTGCCAGAGTATTCCTGTGACCCTGAAATCCTACCCCTGTCGTCCCTACTCTCATCCTCCTGTGCACTGCAGCTACACCTTTGGTTCCCATCCCACTGCTGAACTAGTTTAAACCTACCCAGGATATCTGCACCTGCAAATTTCCCACCCAGGATATTAGTACCCCTCTGGTTCAAGTGAAGACCGTCCTGTTTGTACAGGTCCCACCTTCCCCAGAAGGAGCCCAATTATCCATCTGTACCATCTTGCATCATCAACACATAAGCCTCTTTCTTCTTCTTCCCTCCCTCCTGCACCATCCTTCAGCCACGTGTTTAGCTGATGTCTCTCCCGATTCCTTGCCTCGCTATCATGTGACACGGGCAAATATCCAGAGATAACAACTCTGTTTGTTCTAGCTCTCAACTTCCACCCTAGCTCCCTGAAATCCTGCCTTACATCCCTATCCCTCTTTCTACCTATGTTGTTGCTACCTACATGGAAAGCGACTTGAGGCTGGTCACCCTCTCCCTTCAGGGTCTCAGAGATACGATCCGAGATATCACGGCCCCTGGCACCTGAGAGGCAACATATCAACCGCGAGTCTCGTTTATTCCCTACAAACATTCTATCTGAGCCTCTAACTATTGACTTGCATTCTCCTCTTTTCTCTCATTCCCTTCTGTGCAACAGGGTCAGGCTCTGTGCCAGACACGTTGGCCCCACTGCTTACCCTTGGTCAGTCATCCCCCTCAACAGTATCCAAAATGGTGTACATGTTTTTCAGGGGAACGACCACAGGGGATCCCTCCATTGACTGTTTTCCCCCTTTTGAACAGACACCCAGCTTTCTTCTTGCAGGGAGTAACTACTTCCCTGTGACTCCTATCTATCACAGCCTCTACCTCCCGGATTATTCAAAGTTCATCCAGCTCCCGCTCCAGTTCCCTAACACGGTCTTGGAGGAATGAGAGTTGGGTGCACTTTCTGCAGATGTACTTGGATGGGACACTATTGGTGTCCCTGTCCTCAAACATCCTGCAGGAGGAACATTGCTCTCCCTGCACTGCCATTCCTGCTCGGCCCCTAGTCACAAAGTAAAGAAGCGGGACTTACCTGATATATCCCTGGTCTTTAAGGTGAGAGGAGGTGGTTGTGTGGGAGGCCCTACAAATGTAGGGTCTCGTGTTGAGAAAACACTGACTTATATAGCAGGACGGAAATAAAAATAAGAAGCCAATCCTTTCCCAAAAACCTCTGCTCTCTGACTTCAAATTTAAAAGCACAAATCAGTGACTCAGTTGCTGCCGCCGCTGAAAAACAGAAATAGAGGATTCCCGCCCTCGTGCTAAGTTCTTAAAGGCTCAAATCAGTGACTCACCACTCCCGGCAGTCTCCTGGTGTTAGCTCCCGCCCTTCGATTTGCTGTTGCTGCTATCGCGGCAAAACAAAATGCATCACGTCGCTTTTGCCAGCATCAAACGCCATCTGCCATTCCTCCGCCCAAATCTGCAATCTATCTATATTCTGCAGTAATCTCTGACAGCCTCCTTCTGTATTCACGACTCCACCAATCTTTGTATCATTTGCAAACTTGTTAATCACACCAACGATACCTTCTTCCAGATCATTTCTCTATGACACAAACATCAGTGATCCTAGCACGAATCTCTGTGAAACACCACCAGTCACAATTCTCCATTTTGAGAGACTCCCCTTCCACTACAACTGGGCCTGTTGCCCAGACTGTCTTCGATCCATCTAGCGAGTACACCCTGGAACCCATACGACTTCAACTTCCCCATCAGCCTATCATGAGGAACCTCATCAATTCTAGATTCAGGTACTGGAGAATGCTACAGAGACAGGGATGGTTTTCGCGATTGAATGAAGTTAGTGATATTGTAGACACTGGGTGAGGTGACAGGGCTAGCAATGGCCATTCAGTCTGGAGGAGGTTCCAGATACAGACAGCTGTCGGGACTAAAATTGGACACAGCAATCAAGAGGGTTGCTGGTCCACGGATGGATTTCATGACTTTTGGAGTTTACAGAGATAGAAAGGTTCGTTGTGATGGGAGGTAGAGTAAAGGAAGAATGTAGTGATGGGAGAAGTTCACAGAAACAGAGGAGATTGCAGAGACCAATGGAAATTGCAGACATGGGGAGGGATGTTGGCTTCAGAACACTATAAAGGAGGGAAGGTTGAAGCATTAATGTAGATCATACAGGCAGGAAAGTCTGGAGGGACAGGAAGAGTATATACAGCCAGCAAGGTCAGTCGGGATGATAAAGCTGTGAGCCACTATGAGACAGGAGGCAGGACTGTTATCGAGACTGGAGAAAGTAGCAGTGATGTCATGTACTGTAAGGGGCAAGAATAAGGTGCACAGATGGTGAGGGTGGAGGAGGCTGCAGGATATACTGCTATACTGACAGGATAGGTACTGGACAAGATGACAGAAATAGGGATTATTGTCATAACTGGAGGTGGAGATGGCAGATATTGGAAATGTTTTGGAGACTGCAGTAATTTACTGAGGTAGGAAGGGTAATCAGCATTGGAATATGTTTCAAATATATCGATGGATTGTTGGGAGAAGAGGGACTTACAGAAGGAGGAAGTTTGTTTTAATGCATTTTTGGGTTGGGCTTCACTGGTTGACCAGCATCAAAAGCCCATCCGTATTTGCCCATGAGAAGATGGTCGTGAGATGCCATCTTGATTTGCTGCAGTCCACTTGATGTGGGTTGACCCATAATCCCGGCAGGGAGGGAGTTCCAGAATTTTGACCCAATGACTGTAAAGGAATGACAGTATATTTGCAAGTCAGGGTGGTGAGTAGCTTGGAGGGGAACTTGCAGGTGGCAGTGCTCCCAAGTACCTGCTGCACTTGTCCTTCTAGGTGGAAGTGGTCATGGGTTTGGAAGGTACTGTCTGAGGATTTTTGGTGAATTTCAGCAGTATATCTTGTAGATAGCACACACTGCTGCCACTGAGCACCGGTAGTGGCGGAATGTTTGTAGATGTGGTGCCAATCAAGCGGGTTGCTTTGTGCTGGATGGTGTCAAGCTTCTTGAGTGTTGCAGCTGCACCCATCCAGGTAAGTGGAGAGTATTCCATCACTCTCCTCACATGTGCCTTGTAGAGAGTGGATAGAATGTGGCCTAGTCACACACACAAACACACACATAAGCAGACAAACACACCCACACTACACACCCACACTTACATACACACACTTTTCCACACGCACTTCACACACAAACACATACACACGGAGCACACAAACAGACACACTTTCACTCACACGACCAAACACAAACGCACACTGGCACACACACAAACACACAATCACGCACACAAACACACACTCACAAACACACACACATGCTTACACACACACTTGTACGTGCAATACACACCCACTCATACTACACATACAAACACACACACTACATGCACTTACACACACACTTACACTTAATCATACACACAAGAATACTCACACATACACACACACTCCCACTTGTACATACATATGCATATGCACACACAAACATGCAGTCACACACACAAATGCACACACACTTACATGCACACATACACACAAACACACATAATCACACACACACACACACACATGCACTTACACACAGTTTTGCGCACTCACATACACACTTGCTCACATTCTCACATACTTACACACAGACACATACACACAAACACCAATTACACACACACACTTACACACACACTTACACACACCCGCACAAACGTGCACGCTCACATACACACACATACACACACACTTACAGGCACACACAAACACACCCACATTCACACACACTTACACACCTACACATACACATACAAAAACACGAATTACACGCACAAACACACACACACAATAGATGCACATAACCAAAAACTTGCACACTCACGTACACACACATTTTCACACACATATACATATACACTTACACGCACACTTACAGACACACACATACACTTAAACACACACACTTGCATACTCACATTTACACAAACTTGCACACAGAAACTCACACACATACTCACACATACACAAACAAACACACACATATGCACACAAACACACACTACATACCCACACTTACACACACACACTTATCCACACACACTTCACACACAAAACATACACACTGAGCACACAAATACACACATACTTTCACTCACACGACCACACATAACCTTGCGCACACATATATACACACAAACACACACACACTACACGCACACTTACACACAAACACACACTTAAACACTCAAACCCATACACACTTACATACAAACACTTACTCTCACACACACACATTAACACATACATAAACACACACTTACAGACACACACAACACACACTAACACATACATTTAAAACACACGTAAACACTTACACACACCCCAACACACGAAACTTCACACACACACAAACACACTCACTAATGCACATAGACTTACACTTATACACACACACAAACACACACACTTACACACAAACACACACTTACACACACAAACACATACACATAGATACACACGCACTTACACTCACACAGGCAAACACACACACTTACACACACTTACACACACCTATAAACTTGAAACACTCACGTCCACATACACATTTACACATACATATACACACGCACACATTTACACGCACACAAACACACACACACATACTTACACGCATACGCTTGCACACAGATGCACACACATTTACACACACATATACACAACACAAAATTGCACACTCAAACACAAACACACACTTACACTCACATGACCACACACACACTTACACACACAAACACACACTACACGCCCACACTTACACGCACACATTGTCATGCACACATACACACAAACCCACATTTACACAAATACACACACTTACACATACACACAAACACACGCAAACACACACAACTACACACGCACTTACACACAAACACACATTTACACACACTGACACACACAAACACATCTACACACTTACACACACACACTTACACTCATGCACACACAAACATAGAGACACACACCAACACACAGTTACACGTGTAGGCGTGCAGTTTGTTTCATTGAATGAATGGCAATAGCTCGATTTATTGGATTATCTCGTGAACTGCGTTTCATTGAATGAACTTGTACGGTTTGTTTCAAAGAATCCATGGATAAAACTCATGGCGTTGAATGAATGAGAGAAGCCTTGCTCATCGAATTAACACGTGGAGTTTGTTTCATTGTTTGAATGTGATCAGCTTGACACATTGAATGAATGAAAGAGGCCGTACTCAGTGCATTAACATGTGCAGACTGTTTCATTGAATCAACGCATGTGCTATGTTTCATAGAATGAAAGCATTTAGCTCATGGCATTGAATGAGTTGTAGAAGCTAGGCTCATTGATTACCGCATGCAGTCTGTTTCATTGAATGAATGTGTGCAGTTTGCTTGAGTCAATGCGTTAAACTCGTGGCATTGAATTAGTGAGAGGAGCTCTACTCATTGAATTAGAACGTGCAGTTTGTTTCATTGAATGAATGAGTTAAGCTTCAAACATCAAATGAAGGATAGAAGCTCTACTCATTGAATTAACACGTGCAGTCAATTCCTTTGAATGAAGTTGTGCAGTTTGTTTCACTGTATCAATGTGTTATATCCGTGGCATTGAATGAATGGAAGAAGCTCGTGTCAACATGCAGTTTGTTTCGTTGAATGAATATGTGCCGTTTGTTTGATGGGGTCAATGCGTTAAATATGAGCATTGAATGAATGAGAGGAGCTCTACGCATTGAATAAATGGACGCAGTTTGCTTCATTGAATGATTGTGTTTCGCTCGTGGCACTGAAGGAATGGAAGATAGTCGACTCATTGTTTTCCATAGGTAGTCTGTTTCGTTGAATGAGTGTTTCCAGTTTGTTTGATAATATCAATGCGGTAAACACGTGGCATTGATTGAATGGGAGAAGCCCTACTCGTTGAATTAACACGTGCAGTTTGTTTGATTGATTGAATGAGTTTATTTTGACATATTAGATGAATGAGAGAAACACGTCTTTGAAATAGCACGTGCAGTCTGTTTCGTTGAATAAACGCATGCAGTTTGTTTCATTGAATGAATTAGTGCAGTTTGATTCATGTTTCATTTAATCAATGATTCCGTTGATTCTTTGACTCAATGATTGAAGTTGGATTCAATGAATGAATGGATTCGATGTGTTTCATTGAATGAAAGCATTAAGCATGACAGGCTGAATAAATGAGAGGAGCTCCACTCATTGAATAAACTCGTGCTGTCTGCTTCATTGAATGGAGGTGTACGGTTTGTCTCATTGAATTAATGCATTAGACTCGTGGCATTGAATGAATCGGAGAAGCTCTGCTCATTAGATTAACATGTGCAGTCTGTTTCACTGAATGAAGGGGTGTGGTTTGGTTTTTCAAACATTGCCGTTACCTCGTGGCATTATTTGAATGGGAGAAGCTCTGCTCATTGAATTAGTATATGTTGTGTGTTTCATTGAATTAACGAGGACAGTTTGATTTACTGAATAAATGAGTGAAGTTTATTTTATTAAGAAATGATTTAAGTTCGATTGTTTGCATCAATGATTGAAATTACATTCAATGAATGAATGAACGTAGTTTTTTCATTGATTGAAAGCGTTAAGCTCGAGACATTGAATGAATAAGAGAAACTCTACTCATTGGATAACACGTGCACTATGTTTCATTGAATGAAATTTTGCAGTGTGGATCACTGAATGAATGAATTCAGTTAATTTCATTAAATAAATGCTTTCAATAAATGTTTGTTTCATTAAAACAATGAATTACTTTGGATTCTTTGAATAAATGTTTGAAGTTGGATTCTTCCAATGAATGAATGCAGTTTGTTTCATTGAATTAAAGCATTAAGCTGGAGACAGTGAATGAATGATATGTGAGCTACTCACTGAATAAACATGTGCAGTTTGTTGCATTAAATAAACGTGTGCAGTTTGATTTATTGAATCAATGTGCAAAACACGTTGCAGTGACTGAATGGGAGAAGCCCTACTCGTGCAGTTTGTTTCATTGATTGAATGAGTTCAGCTTAACAGATTGATGAATGAGAGAAGCTCTTCTTATTGAATGAACACGCGCAGTCTGTTTCATTGAATGTAGGCGCGCAGTTTGTTTCTTTGAATGAATTGCAATAGCTCGGTTCATTGGATTAGCTCGTGAACTGCGTTTCATTGAATGACCTCATGCGGGTTGTTTCAATGAATCAATGGTAAAAGCTCGTGGCTTGACACATTGGATGAATGAGAGAAACAATAGTCATTGAATTAACACGTGCAGTCTGTTTCATTGAATATACGCATGCAGTCTGTTTCATTGAATGAATGCGTTTAGCTCGTGGAATTGAATGAATGAAGAAGCGCTGCTCTCTGATTTGCATCTGCAGTGTATTTCATTGATTCATCCAGTTTGATTCATGGAATGAATGAATGCAGTTAGATTCTCTAAAGTGAAGTTTGTTCCATTAAAATAATGATTAAGTTTGATTCTTTGAATCTCTGATTGAAGTTGGATTGAATGAATGAATGCAAATTGTTTTATTGAATGAAATCTTTAGGAATGAGAGACTGAAGGAATGAGAGGAGCCCTACTCATCGAATTAACACGTGCAGTCTTTTTCAATTAAACAAGTTGTGCAGTAAGTCTCATTGAATCAATGCGCTAAACTCATGGTGTTGAATGAATCAGAGAAGCCCTACTCATTGAATTAACACATGCCGTTAGTTTCACTGATCGAATGAGTTCAGCTTGACACATGAATGAATGAGAGAAGCTCTACTCATTGGATTAACGTGCAGTTTGTTTCACTGAATGAAGGGGAGCGGTTTGTGTTGACAATCATTGCGTTTACCTCGGGGCATTGATTGAATGGAAGGAGCTCTGCTCATTGACATACCTAAATAAATGAGTGAAGTTTGGTTTATTAAACAATAATTTGCGTTCGATTCTTTAATTCAATGACTGAAGTTGGCTTCAATGAATGAATGAATGCAGTTTGTTTCATTGAATGAAAGCGTTAAGCTCTATTGATTGAATTAGCACGTGAACCCTGTTTCATTAAATGAATGGCAATAGCTCGATTCATTGGATTAGCTCGTTGCATGAATGAAAAAAAATCATTGAATTAACACATGCAGACTGTTTCATTGAAAGAAGCAGTGCGGTTTGTCTAATTGAATCAATGCGTTAAACCCGTGGCATTGAATGAATCAGAGAAACCCGACTCTTTGAAACAACACGTGCGGTTTGTTTTGTCAATCATTGCCGTTATCTCGTGGCATTGTTTGAATGGGAGAATCTCTGCTCATTGAATTAGCTCATTTAGTGTGTTTCACTGACTGAATGAGTACAGTTTGATTTACTAAATAAATGAATGTAGTTTGTTTTATTAAATAATGATTTACTTTCGATTCTTTGAATCAATGATTGAAGTTAGATTCAATGAATGAATGCAGTTTGTTTCATTGAATGAAAATGTTAAGCTCGGGACATTGATTGAATGTGAGAAGCTCTACTCATTGAATTAGCATGTGCATTCTGTTTCATTGAATGGAGGCGTGCAGCTTGTCTCATTGAATGAATGACAATAGATCGATTCATTGGATTAGCTCGAGAAATGGATTTCATGGAATGAACTTGAGCGGTTTGTGTCAATGAATCAATGCGTTAAACTCGTGGCATTGAAGGAATGAGAGAAGCCCTACTCATTGAATTAACACGTGCATTGTTTGAACGAGTTCAGCTTGACACATTGAATGAGTGAAAGAAACTGTACTCATTGCAATAACATGTGCAGACTGTTCCATTGAGTAAACGCATGCAGTTTGTTTCATTTAATGATTGGATTTAGCTCGTGGTATTGAACGAATGAGAGGAGCTCTACTCATTGAATTAACACGTGTATTTCATTGAATGAATGTGTGCAGTTTTTTTCATTGAATCAATGTGTTAAATACGTTGAATGATAGAAGCGCTACTCATTGAATTAACAGATTGTTAACGGCCAGATTGTTTCGTTGAATGAATGAGTTAAGCTTGAAACATTAAATGAATGAGAGGAGCTCTACTCACCGAATGAACACCTGCAGTTTGTTTTATTGATTGAAATTCATGAATTCAGCTTGATACCTTCAGTGAATGAGAATAACTGTACTCATTGAATGAACAAGTGCAGTTGTGCTTCATTGAATAAACGTACAGTTTGTTTCATTGAATGATTGCGTTTTGCTCGTGGCATTGAATGAATGGAAGAAGTTCGGCTCATTGATTTCCACGTGCTGTCTGTTTCATTAAATGAATGTGCGCAGTTTGTTCCATTGAATCAATATATCAAATTCTTGGCATTGAATAAATGAGAGAAACTCTACTCATTGAATTAACACGTGCAGACTATTTCATTGACTAAACACATGCAGTTTGTTTCATTGAATGAATGCGTTTAGCTCGTGGTATTGAATGAAAGGAAGAAGCTCGGCTCATTGATTTGCATACGCAGTGTATTTCATTGAATGAATGAATGCAGTTTGATTCATGGAATGAATAAATGAATATAGTTGGATTCTCTAAACAAATGAGTGAAGTTTACGTCATTAACTCAATGAATTACGTTTGATTCTTTGAATCAATGATTGAAGTTTGATTCAATGAATGAAAGAATGCAGTTTGTTTCATTGAATGAAAGTATTTAGCATGACAGACTGAATAAATGAAAGGAGCTCTATTCATTGAAATGACAGGTGCAGTCTGTTTCGTTGAAAGAAAGAGTGTGGTTTATCTCATTAAATCAATGCGTTCAACTCGTGGCATTGAATTAAAGACGTTTTACTCTTTGAATTGACACGTGCCGTTTGTTTCATTGATTGAGCTCAGCTTGACACATTCAGTGAATGAAATAAACTGTACTCATTGAGTGAATCAAACTGCACGCATTCATTTAATGCAACAGACTGCACGTATTTATTCAGTGAGTAGCTCTTATATCATTCATTCACTGCCTCCAGCTTAATGCTTTAATTCAATGAAACAAACTGCATTCATTCATTCGATGAATCCAACTTCAATCATTTATTCAAAGAATCCAACGTAATTCATTGTTTTAATGAAACAAACATTTATTGAAAACATTTATTTAATGAAATTAACTGAATTCATTCATTCAATGATTTATACTGCAAACATTCATTCAATGAAACACAGTGCACGTGCTAATCCAATGAGTAGAGCTTCTCTCACTCATTCAACGTCTCGACCTTAACGCTTTCATTCAATGAAACAAAATGCATTCATTCATTCATTGAATGGAACTTCAATCATTGACGCAAACAATCAAACTTAAATCATTCCTTAATAAAATAGTCTTCACTCATTTATTTAGTAAATCAAACTGTATTCATTAATTCAATGAAACACACAACATGCGCAAATTCAATGAGCAGAGCTTCTCCCATTCAAACAATGTCACGAGGTAAACGCAATGATTGACAAAACAAACCGCACCCCATCATTCAGTGAAACAGACTGCACATGTTAATCCAATGAGGAGAGCTTTTCCGATTCATTCAATGCCTTTGAATGAATCAGAGTAGTCATACTCATTGCATTGACACGTGCCGTTTGTTTGGTTGATGGAATGATTTCAGCTTGACACACATTGAATGAATGAGAGAAACTGTACACATTGAATGATCACGTGCAGTCTGCTTCATTGAATTAACGCATGCAGTTTGTTTCATTGAATGATTGCGTTCATGACGTGACATTGAAAGAATAGAAGCAGCTCGACTCATTGATTTCCACATGCATTCTGTTTCGTTGAATGAATGTGTGCAGTTTGTTTGATTGAGTCAATGCGTTAAACACGTGGCATTGAATGAATGAGAGGAGCTCTACTCATTGAATAAACGGATGTAGTTTGTTTCATTGAATGATCGCGTTTCGCTCGTGGCACTGAATTAGTGGAGGATGCTCAATACATTGATTTCCACATGCAGTCTGTTTCGTTGAATGAATGTTTGCAGTTTGATGGAGTCAATGCGTTAAACACGTGGCATTGATTGAATGGGAGAATTAATTAATCGTTGAATTAACGCGAGCAGTTTGTATGATTGATTGAATCAGTTCAGCTTGATACATTGGATGAATGAGAGAAACTCTAGCCATTGAATTAACACGTGCAGTCTGTTTCAAAGAATAAACGTATGCAGTTTGTTTCATTGAATGAATGCGTTTAGTTCGTGGCATTGAATGAATGGAAGATGATCGGCTAATTGATTTGCATATGCAGTGTGTTTCAGTGAATGAATGAGTGCAGTTTGATTCATGGACTGAATGAATGAATGTAGTTCATTCATTAAATCAATGAATTACGTTTGATTCTTTGAATCAATGATTGAAGTGGATGCAATGAGTGAATGAATGCAGTTTGTTTCATTGAATGAAAATATTACACATGACAGACTGAATGAATGAGCGGAGCTCTACTCATGGGGCAAAATAGTTCGTTATATCAAGACGACGTTAACAACATCTTCATAACCTGGTACATCCAATAACTGGTTTTGAGTGCTGAAAGGGAAATTGCATCAAATTAGCAGAACAATTTGACGCTACTTTTCCCAACAATTCCTGGTAGCAGCAGATGCTGCGCATGCCTACTCGGAGCAACAAAGCTTCTGCAATTTTTTTCCATACACATATCATCCTCTGAGTGAAAACGTTGCCTCTTAGGTCTCCTTTATATCTTTTCCCTCTCACCCTAAACCCTCTAGTTCTGGACTCCCCCACCCCAGGGAAAAGGCTTTGCCTATTGCCCCTATCCATGCCCCTCACAATTTTGTAAACGCCTACAAGGTCACCCCTCAGCCTCCTACATTCCGGGGAAAACAGCCGTAGCCTGTTCAGTCTCTCCCTAAAGCTCAAATCCTCCAACCCTGAATGAATTCTGTTGTGTGACCATGCTCAGGACATCATATTGATGCATACCCCGAGCAGCAGCCTCTTCATTCAGAAGCAGTCAGCCATTCCAATCATCTTCGGATCTTCAAGTGGAAAGAGAGGATGGCCTCTTGGATAAAAGCCACACCTTTGTAAATTGTTCAAAGCTCTGTCCTTCCTACAACTCCCTACCACCACCCAAACACATCGAAATATCCCCTGTGTACTGAGAGCAATGGGGACACTGACCCATGGAGTGATGGAGTGATGTCTGAATGGGTCAGACTGAACTCTCCAATACACACTAACTCCTATAATAACCCTCCATTTCTGGAATATTCAGTCTTTTATTCTTTCTGAAACAAATGACAGTTTCACATTTCCCAACATTGCATTCCATCTGCCAGCGTGTTGTCCATTGCTTATCCATTTCCAGATTCTTTGTTGAGAGATGTGAAGGAGGAGTGGAAGACTGCTTGGAGAGTGAGTAAACTGTTTAAATTACTTACCTCAGGTTTCAACACCTCAATTTTTTGAGAGTTGTGGAGGAGGAGCAGAGGACGGCTGGGAAGGTATGTTCAAAAAATTTGATTTTTTACTGAGAGGTGAGGAGAAAGGGCGAAGAGAAACGAGGGCTACCGGGAAGTTTGTAATTGGGTGATATCTAAAAAGTGACCACACAGAGCTCAGTTGGAAGGTGAAGAGCAGGACGAGTAGGGTAGTTTTCTTGGGTTTGTTACCAGTGTCACGAGATAGTGACAGGAGGAACAGTCAGTAAATGCAGCTTAACACGTGGCAGCGAGGCTGGTGCACGAGGGAGGGCTTCAGATACCTAGACCATTGGGAGACGTTCTGGGGAAGGTAGGACCTGTGCATGAAGGACACATTGCAACTGAAATGGAGAGGCACAAATTTCCTGGGTGGGAGATTTGATCGTGTGGTTTTGGAGGGTTTAATCTAGTCTGGTAAGAGGTGGGAATCAGAGCTTCATATCTGAGAGGGGGCACTTGTAGATGGGGCACAGAATGTAGTGAATCTATCAGGAAGGTTTCTCACACGATGACAGAAAGGGATTGGTTAAAGTGTGTCTGCTTTAATGCAAGGAGTATCAGAAATAAGAATGACAAACTTAGAGCATGGATCAGTACTTGGGGCTACTGTGCTGTGGCCATTATAGAGACGTGGGTTTCACAGGGAGAAGAATGGTTCCTTGATGTTCCAGGGTTTAGAATGTTCAAAAAGAATAGGGTGGGTGGAAAAACAGGAGGGGATGTAGCTTTGCTAATCAGAGAGTACACTACGACTACAGAAATGAAGGTTGTTGATGAAATCTTGTCTACTGAGTCAGTATGGGTGGAAATCAGAAAGAGCAAGGGAACAGTCACCTCACTGGGGGTTTTCTACAGACCACCTAATAGCAGTAGAAAGATTGAATAACTCATAAGCTGGCAGGTTTTGAAAAAAATGCAGATGTAGCAGGGTTGTTGATGTGGGTGATTTCAAATTTCTCAATATCGATTGGAATCTCCTAAGTGCAGATGGTTTGGATGGAACCGTTTTTGCCTGGTGAGTTCAGGAGGGTTTCCTGACAGGTAAGAAGGGGTAAGATTAAGGAACCTCGGAAGATGAAAAAAGAGGAGTTTCTACGCAAAAGGAAGAAGGCAGTTTACATAAGGTGGAGGAAGCAAGGATCTCGAACAGCTTTAGAGGATTACAGGCTTGCTAGAAAGGAGCTCAGAAGTGGACTGGGAATGGCCAGGAGGGAGCACAAGGCTTTGCAGGAAGGATTAGGGAGAGACCAAGGCATTCTGCTCATACATGAGGAATAAGAGAATGATTAGGGAGAGGTAGGGCCAATCAGGGATAGTGTAGAGAACTTGTGCATGGAGTCTGAGCAGAGAGGGAAAGCCCTAATGAGACATTTGCTTCAGTTTTCTCGAAAGAAAGGAACTTTGCTCTGAATGAGAATCTTGAGGAACTGGAATACAAGCTTGACCAGATCAAGATTGCTGAAGTTCATATGCTTGAAATTTTGGAAAACATTAAGATTGATAAGTCCCCATGGTTAGACCAGATTTATCCCAGCCTTTTCCAGGAAGCAAGATAAGAGCTTGGTAAGACATTGGCAAAGATCTTTGCCTCCTCACTCTCCATGGGAGTCATACGGGAGGATTGGAAGGAGGCAAATGTCGCTCCTCTTTTCAAGAAGGGTGATAGGGAAATCCCTGGCAATTACAGACCAATCAGTATTAGTCTGTGGTCAACAAAGTTTTTGAAAGAATTCTGAGAGATAGGATTTATGACTATTTGGCAAAACATTAAAGGCAGTCAGCATGGTTTTGAGAGGGGCAGGTTATGCCTCACAATCTTATGGAGTTCTTTGAGGAGGTGACAAGACATGTTGACAAGGTCAAGCAGTGTGGTGTATATAACTTCAGCAAGGCATTTGATAAGGTTTCCCATGCTAGGTCCTTTCATACAGTCAGGAAGTATGGGATACAGGGAGACCTGGCTGTCTGGGTTCAGAATTGGTTGGTTGACAGAAGGCAGAGAGTGGTTGCAGATGGAAAGTATTCTGCCTGTAGGTCAGTGTTGAGTGGAGTCTTGCAGGGCTCTAATCTTGGGCTTCTGCTCTTTGTAGTTTTTATAAATGACTAGGATGAGGAGGTTATGGGGTGGGTTAGTAAATTTGCAAGTGACACAAAAGTTGGAGTTGCCATTGATAGTATTGAGGGCTATTGCAGTCTGCAGTGTGACAGAGCTTGGCTGAGGAATGGCAGATGGAGTTCAGCCTGGGTAAATGTGAAGTGATGCATTTTGGAAGGTCGAACACGAATGCTGAATATAGTATTAAAAACAGGATTCTTCGCAGTGTGGAGGAACAGAGGGATCTTGGTGTGCCAATACATGGATCCTTCAAGAGTTGCAATCCAAGTGGATAGGATTGTGAAGAAAACATATGGCATTTCGGCTTTCATTAAAAGGAGGATCGAGTTTAGAGCTGTGAGGTTTTGCTAAAATTTTACACATTTGGTGGGACCACAGTTGGAATATTGTGTCCCATTCTGGTTGCCCTACGAGAGGAAAGATACAGAAGCTTTGGAGAGGGTGCAAAGAAAGTTTACCAGGATACTGCCTGGATTTGAGGGTTTGCCTTATGAAGAGAGGTTGTATAAGCTCGGACTTTTCTCTGTGTAGAGGAGGAAGAGGGGAGACCTGATCGAGGTATACAAAATAATGAGAGGAATGGATAGAGTCAATAGCCAGAGACTTTTCCCCTGGGCAGGATTGACTGGTAAAAGGGATCATAGTTTTAAGATATTAGAAGAATTATATAGAGGGGACATCAGAGGAAGGTTCTTCATGCAGAGAGTTGTGAATGCATGGACTGCGTTGCCAGTGGTGGTGGTGAAAGCAAAGTCATTAGGTGCATTTAAGCCACTGCTGGACACGCACATGAATAGCAGTGAGTTGTGGGGTGCATAGGTTAACTTATTTTGCCGAGTTAGAATTACACTCGGCAAAACATCATGGGCCAAATGGCCTGTTCTACCTTGTACTTTTCTACGTTCTATGTTCTAAAAGCACAGGCCAGTCAGCCCGTTGTGCTCATGTGGTTCTCTAAATGATCCTTCCGACCATGTGCCATTTTCTTACATTGTTCATCATCAAACAATCATTTAATGCCCTTGATTGAACCTGCCGAAACCACTGTTTCATGCAATGTCTTCCAGATCTAATTACTCGCTGAGTGAAGTTTCTTTCTCACATCCAGTTCCTTCTCTTGCAATGTATTTGAAATGGACTCTCTCATTCTCAATGCTTCTACTACTGGGAGGGATTTCGTTGAGTCCAGTTGTCTGGGTCAATAGTTTGCAGAGCAGTGTGATTAAGCCCAGTGGGTTTAATACCCATTGCCAGTTTCAGTTTCCGAGAAAGGCTTTCCTGCTCAACCTTTTCCCTTGCCTGAGGTCTGCTGACCCTCAGATTAAATCATCACCAGTTGCTCCTCTCTTGAATGAGGAAGCAGGGCCTGTGGTCTGGTAAGACTGTGGTGACACAACATACTAGTCAGCATGACATCACATAATCTACTCTGGGTAGGCTGTGCATGAATTTGAAAACTTATTTCAAATTTTGTGCCAGCCTTCTCCAATCTAACTTTCTGACTGAAATTTCTTACTGCTGGAGCCATTCATCTGAAGGTGGTTTCTCCAAACCCTCCAGTATTCCTTCTGCTCCTTCTCTTCAGCTGAAACTAAATTAATCCCAGAACAGTTTCATGGTCCATTCTGTTGCCTGAATCTCTTCATACTGATAAAGTAACTCCAGTTGCACACCAAGAAGAATGAAGCCGCTGTTTCCAGTCCCTGCTCCATTTTCATTTCCTGCACTATATCCTCGATCCCTCTCTCCTGTAACTCATTGTGATTCAGTCGGTTTGTTCACAACTTGGTGCTGCATTTGATTCTGCGAGGAGATGCTGATCTCAGGATAAAGAAAAAAAACAATTTTACATTCTCGAAAACATTAGACCAGCTCATTGGTTTGATGTCAGTCATAACGGTAACGTACAAATTCAATTGGATTTTGGTATCTAGGGCATAATTTAAATTAATTGGTCAAATTTAAATCTGTCGTGTACACAGCTCCAGCTCCAGCTGTTTGTTATACATCAAAATGTTACATTTTAAAATTTTTCAGCACACTCTGTGACAGCTAAAAGTTTCAGCTCCCTTAAAGGTACAGTACAGTTTCAGAACCAAGAAGTCATGCTTCAGCTAGACAAGACGCTGGTAAGACCTGGAGTATTGCATACAAGGATGTGGAAGCTTTGGAAAGTATTCAAGATAGATTTACTAGGCTGTTGCCTGGTATGGAAGGAAGGTCTTACGAGGAATCGCTGAGGGAACTGAGGCTGTTTTCGTTGGAGAGAAGAAGATTCAGAGGTGACTGAATTGAGATTTATTAGATAATCAGGGGGTTAGGTAGGGTGGACAGTGAAGGCCTTTTTACTTGGATGGTGACGACTAACAAGAGGGGATATAGCTTTAAATTGATGTGTTGAAAAATTGGGGAGAAATATCACGGCTAGTTTCTTTATTCAGAGAGTGGGGGGGTGTGGAACGGCCTACCTGTAACAAGAGTAGACTCAAAGACATTTAAATGGGAATTAGACAGACACCGATAGTAATGGAATGGTGTAGGTTTGATGGGCATCAGATTATTTTCACGGATCGGCACAGCATCGAATGCCTGTACTACGCTGTAACATTCTATGTTCTATGTTCTTTGAGTCACAACAGCATGAAACCTGATCATGGAGACAGTCAACGAGTTCAGTGAGTGTATGGAAAGAAGAAGTTTATTCTTTTTGAGAAATAAAACTCGGACAGCTGGAAGAATGCATTATAACGAATGAAAAGCTGCATCCATGGTATTTAAAATTATAGTGGGAAACAGCTGGAATAACATTGGCATTGAACAATTATCTCAATGACCAACTTCTGTTTTATTCATTCACAGGATGAGGGTGCCGCTGGTTAGGCAGCATTTTATGTCCATCCCTAATTGCCCAGAGTGCAGTTAAGAGGCAACAATATTGCTGTGGGTCTGGAGTCACATGGAGGCCAGACGATATAAGGATGGCAGTTTCCTTCCCTAATGGACAGTAATGAAGTAGACCCAAATCCGTGGGAAACCAAATCAATAATGGCCATTCCTATGCACAGCCCCATGATCTCATGGTGTTTAACAGACATTGTAGTGTCCAGGCGTTGGGATCTTGCTATGCATACCATGCATTCGCATTCCGACTTGACAAGTTATGCTCCCTCAGGTACGTTTCAGGCTTGCTTATATTCTAATTTACTGTTTCTTCATGATCATTTTTTAGAATTCTTGGAATCCCCTTACAAACAGTTCTGTGCATTTGACGGTGCCCCTTGGATAGAAGAGGTTCAAACGGCAGCTCTCTGTTACCTTGTCCAGAGCTGTTGGGGATAACAAATAAACACTCCACTTGCTGCTGCCTTCAAAAACCCATGAATGAATATGTTAAATTACCAAGATATTTTATGTTTTCGTGGTTTGTACTGAAGTCTCAAAAACGGAAGACCTTGCTGTATGAGTGTGACCCCAGTGACATCAGGAGCATGACATGACATTGAGGTAACAATCTCATTTGTTTTCAAGCAGTCAGAGAATTGATCATGTGATGTCAACGCCACTGGATTCAACATTTTCATGACAAGTTATAAAAAAGCAACACATAATCGATATCGGGATGTTTAATATGGCCTCTGAGTAATTTCTCATTTACTGTCCATCACCAAATACTTGACAGTACTGTGACACAGTAGCTTTGTTGTTCCCATTCACAGCAGACAATTTGTCATTGTTCAGAAGGAAGACAAACTCAATAGGTCTGGCAATATCTGAATAGACAGAAACTGAGTTAACGTCTTGACTCCAATATAACTTTTTCACAATAGCTTCATATTAAAGTCGATATGCTAACTCTGTTTATCTATTCAGATGTAACCTCATCTACTGCATGTCTCTCCCATTTCCTGGTTGTATTTCAGGTTTCATGCCTAGTGTGTTGGTTTCTTTGATGAGACAAGAGGTTGAACTTGGTTATATTTGCCCAATATGGTCCGTGACTTGAGCTGATGTGCCGGTGACACATTCCTGATGAAGGGCTCTGGCCCGAAACGTCGAATTTCCTGTTCCTTGGATGCTGCCTGACCTGCTGTGCTTTAACCAGCAACACATTTTCAGCTATGTCCTCAGACTCCAAACGATTTTAATACATAATCAGAGAATAATTACAGCAAAGCGGATTGGTCATTCAGCCAACGATCTCTGCTTTAGCACAGAGTGAGATATATATCTGCTTTTATTATCCTGGAATCTCCCTGAACCCCTCCACGTTCTGTTGCCTCTGTCTGTTTGAATTCTGAATATCCTGCGCAGGCAGGAACAATCTTAACAGCCTGTTAGCCTGCGATGAAAAAGTGTGTCTGTAAAATATCTTGCCTGAACCACATTTATAATTTTCCTGTTCTATTCAAATTATCGATTGACATTCCATCTCCCAAATGTAATCTGCTTCCTTGCTCTGCATTATATTTCATTTCATCTGTCATAAAGAGTGATGTTTGAATACCGGTTTCTGGCGGATATCATTGTACACCAATCTCCACAGTCAAAATCCCCGTTTCTCTGTATTTCCGAGTGAATGTCAAATTCATTCTGTCCCTGATTCCTTAATAAGTAATGTTTTAATAAACAAAATGTCACATTTAGCTTTGGTCTAAAGTATTGCTGATTTAAAGCAAAAAAACTGCACTAAGATATTTGTAATTGTTTTTAAAAAGCTGAAGCACGTTTTGTGGTGAAATTACAAAGTTGCCTGATTAAATCAGTGAAAGAAACATTCAGGCAAATCCATACTTCCTGCGCATGGGCGGGATAATTATACCCAGTGACAATCTGTCGGTTGGCGGTTGATCAAGTGATCAGCACAGTAACAACCTCTTGACTGCTTTTTTTTGGGGGCGGGGGGGGTGTGTGTGGCGGCTGTTGGATGTAGCACTGTATATGAACAACATGACAGAATAATGGGCAAAAAGGAAACGTTCGTCGTTCACCCATCCCACTGACTTCACGAAAACAGTTGGTATTGGGCGATAAGACCAATGCCAGCGATGCCAACATCCCGTCCAGTCCAATTATTGTTGTGAACTGGAATTGCTGTATTGAAAACGGGTTAACTGGAAATGTTTATTCAGTGACTGTGATTAATGTCAATCTCCATGGAATCTATTTGTGTAACTGGAGGCTTTCCCTCTCCTATAAGTTAGGGATTCTTTCAATGCATCATCCCCTTGTTTCTGCAATTGCTTCACCTCCACCACTAACGGCAGCTGCAGAGACAGGGAAAGGAGAAATCAGAATCTGAGAACAATGGACTGGAATGTTCCAACAATGGACAGGAGTTTATCCTTGGGTCTTAACTTTCTTTCCTGGTCTTTATTATCTTTTCGGATAGAAGGTTTACTGCTGCTTATTCAGGCGGGTTACTATCCCATCCTCGCTATTGTTGGCCTTCCTGGTAAGTCTCTTCATGTCTCTCTCTATTCATTCATTCCCTAAACCATATTGAACTCCATTGCTACTTCTGTTGTCTGTATTTGACAAGGACAGAAATTAAACACTCCATTCATTATCCACAAATTTCAGACTCCTGCCTCCAAGCATCTGATAACGATACAGCTCACAATGTTACCCCTTTTTGCCCTGAACCAATTGTGTCTTGGTATTGTGTCCATCATTCAACCTGTCCATTGCCGGCTCCATAATAACACCAGATTCGACCCATATTTCAGTACTGTTGCTGAATGAACAATTATAAGCCTTGGTAAAATTCAGGTTTTACTATTGCAACTCTCTTCTAGTCACGCTTTCAGTTGCAAATATTTTGATCAGAAACTTGTTTCTGCCACGAAAGTAATTCCACGATCGGATCACTGTGCCAGAGTATTAATGTCACAGGGAGGGTATTCAGAGCCTTAAGCTACTTATCTGAAGGCACTCATTCATATCTAACAACAACTCATCACAGACCTTAAATTGAAATGACAAGAATTGGAAAAAAAGGAATTTCACTAATAGCAACCATGAGTCCCTCAGGATTTTGTCTAAATACCAACCTGTTTCGCTGATGTCGTTTGGGAAAGAAATCAAACATACTTATCTGGTTTGGGTTAAGTGTGCCTTCAGACCCAATACATTGTGCTTGGCTCTATTCTGCCTTGTAGAATGGTTTCATAGTCAAGGTGAATCAGTGATGGTCATCAAATACTGTCCTTCCCAGTGATGCCAACATTCCTGTGAAATAAAAAAAAGTTAAATCAAACAATGGAAGATGCTGCCATTTGTAAACAAAAAGAAGTGTTGGGGAGAAAGATGCTTTTTGCCTGCCTGTATCAAGAGAAAAACGGAGATCGCGTTTCGAGTCCACAGACCACACATGAGAACTGAATACAGCTGGGAATTGTTTGTTTTCAAGGGGAGAAGGAATGAGTTGAACAGAAGGATAAAGAGAGAGGGAGAGGGAGAGAAAAAGAAGTAAAAAAAGGGATTGTTGATCGGCTGGCATGGAAATTAAATGTGACATAATCTTATTTATTTTCTGCCTTTTCCCACACTCTTGAAAACCATTCCAAGTCGCTGGTTAACTGAGTTATGTCCCCTCTGCCTCTCTTCCCAGATTATGCTCATCTCCTTATATTCACTGATGGGACACGGGTATCACTGACTGGGCTAGCATTTATTTCCCCTGACAATTGCCCTTGAGAAGATGCTAGTAGAAAGTGAAGACTGCAGATGCTGGAGATCAGAGCTGAAAATGAGTTGCTGGAAAAGCGCAGCAGGTCAGACAGCATCGAAGGAGCAGGAGAGTCGACGTTGCGGGCATGAGCCCGAAGAAGGGCTCATGCCCGAAACGTCAACTCTTCTGCTCCTTGGATGATGTCTGACCTGTTGCGCGTTTCCAGCAACACATTTTCAGCCTTGAGAAGATGCTGCTGAGCTGCCTTCTTGATCAACTGCAGGTGTCTAAGCCCATTCAGCTTCATTTCTCTGAGACTTTGTAACGATTGATACAGAGCTGAAAATGTGTTGCTGGAAAAGCGCAGCAGGCCAGGCAGCATCCAAGGAGCAGGAAATTCGACGTTTCGGGCGTAAGCCTGATGAAGGCCTCATGCCCGAAACGTCGAATTTCCTGTTCCTTAGATGCTGCCTGACTTGCTGCGCTTTTCCCGCAACACATTTTCAGCACTATTTGCATATGTTAATAATACAATGTCTGTACCATGGATGGGTAAAAGATGGACAAATGTCTCATTTGTCTCTAACCCATATGGTAGCACAAGTTTCAGTCTCTAGAAAAAAGAATCATCGCATCCCCATCTTCTCTAATCAATTCCCCATGCAATAGTAGTGTTTCTGTCATCGTGACTGAGGTACAGAAAATGGTGCAATTCTACTGCTATGGAGACTGGAATTGCAAATATTTCAGGACCCTGGGACTGTGCAGAGATGCAACAGTTCATCAGCAACTGACAAGAAACAGAGAACGACGGCATTTTTAACACAGTGTCGGTGTGCCATGCATACAATGATTTTACCTGTTCCTGTCACTGGAACATCAGTGAACGTTCTGTACATGGTTTCCTCAGGTTTGTGTATCAGTTGCTGCATTCATTAAGGGAGAGCTGAGGGTCTGGTGACCTCACTATGAACAAGATGTGGGAGGACATTCACAGTGTATCGGGGTCTTCATCACAGCTAGCAAATTATTTGACCTGCTCCTGTCACAGCTAACAAATGGAGCAAAGACTATAGAAGGGAAGCTCTGTAAACAGTGGGGAGAAGGACACTACAATCTCCGCTCTGGGATTTCTAGGAATATTTTTCAATGCTGTACCTATTCCAGGTGCAATGTGTGAAGCCAGTTTGATTCGACAATGAGGAGGTCACGTGGCTGTGTCACTTGCGTCAGCAGAACCTATGGTCTCACACCAGGGAGAGGATTGTGTTGATACTGACCATGAAGTGAATTGCTTTGATTCTGGGACTTTCCTTGCAAGAATGGGTGTCATATCCACCATGTGCCATCGTGCCATCCTCGGAGATATTCCCGAGGTGACATGGACTTTCTCTGTCCCCAGAGGTTGATTCAGTTTCCACAGAAGAAGGAACAGAAAATCTTGCAGAAATATTAGGGAACAGGGTGACTGGTGAAAATGACAAAGTGCATGGAATTTGATTTATTAAAGAACAATTACTTAAAAAAACTGATTGCATTGAAGTGTGGTAATTTCTTCATCAAATGAGTAATGAATTTCGAGGACTGCGGAGATGGAGCTGCAGACGGAGCATGCTGGACAGCTCTTTTGGAAGCCGGTATGGACATGATGGGTCAGTCGTCTCTTTTGGTCCTTTAATTCCTTGATTCTATGAGGCATTTCCATGACTACTGAGGGAAGTCAAAGTTCTTCAAAGCTCTTTCGATTCTGGGAAGATCCTGGACAGTAATGATTGGGTGCTATGACTGCAAATATTTAAAACATGATGCAGAGGAAATAATTTGACATCACTTGGTAGAAGATATGAGAACGTTTTGTGAGGAATGTGATAACTGGATAATTGGAGAGTAATGATATTATTTAGCAGAGCCAGTCTACATTCAGAGATTAACTTTAATAAATCTGCTGAGTTTTGTGGAAGATGTTGTTCGTGACGTCTACAAATGAGAACAGTGGGACTGGGATATTTCAGTTTTCAGACGAATATTGAAACGCTTGCGCACTGGTGAGTGAAGAAGGTTAGAGCCCGGGGTAGGAGGGTTATATACTACATGGATTGATGTTACAAAGTTGAAAGACTTGCATGGTCACCTTAAGAAAGATGATGCTGGAACTAGGGCTACGATGTCTGGCTGAAGGAGCAGCGGGTTTGTAGCTAACAGTACTGCCAGTACCACAAGTGCCACTTTGTCACCGAATGGCAGTGTATCATGGCAATACAGAAAGGGGACCACAAACAGCAGCAGTGGGAGGAGGAAATGGGGATAACCTGCCCTTCTCTGGGGGCAGTCGCCAGAAACACCAGCCTCTTGACCAGGGGCAAGCAACAGACCAGCTCCCCAGCCGAGTGTTGGAGGGAGACACCTCTGTCTCGGATAGGCATGACCCCTCAATGGGGCAGCAGGGTAAACAGAGCAGTGGCAACAGGAACAACAGTCCGTCTGCCAATGTGGACCACACCTCTGACTACTTTGACCATCCTCCTCGATACCAGAAGGCTTGAACTTGGTTTATCACTCCTGATACCAACCTGTTTTAATGCAGTGGTCTAACCCCTCTGCTAATTAAAACCAACACCCTCACTTCAAGAAATGAGTATATCATCTGTAGTATTGGGAGGCAATAAGTGGGCAAAAAAATGGTATGCGAGTGAAAGAAAACTCCCGATTTCCACTGTTTAAAGAAAAATATCAATTTCCATTTGCTAACTTGAACAGTGAACACTAAACAAAACTATTAACAAATCTGAACCCACTTTTTCTTAGCTAATCACTGCTTGACTCCAACTCTTAAAATTCTCCTCCAATAACACAATTGTTACCCATTAAAGTAACTTAATCTCTCAAAGTCCATACAGACCCTTCTGCTGTCTTCCTTCTATGCTTCTAATTCAGCTGTCATCTCCATCGGCCGTCTTCTTACACTTTTTCTTGTTTTCGCTGGAAAAGGTAAGTTTGATAGATAGTGCCTTCAAAAAGATTTCTTTGAGAGGGTGAAGAGCCCCTTCAGATGACATGTGCTCTGACTAATTTTCAAAACAGCCTTTTTTTTAAATGTCCAAGACTCATTTGGTCAGATGTTGTCAATACAATTAAAGTCAAATTCAATTGGTTTTTGGTATCCTGGGCATAATTAAAATTCATTGGTTAAATTCAAATCTGATTGCCTTGTCATCAAAACCCAAGCTAATGGTTACATTTTCTCAATTTTCAGCAACCTCTGCACTCACAGACACATGGGCTGTCACAATCTCACAGCTTAGAAATACACCCTCTCTTTTAAAGTAACCATGCACTCCTTCGACTTTGTAACTATTGATTATTGTTTAATGGAGAGAATACAGAGAGTCGGGTTTTGCTCTCTACTGAAGGTCATCACTCATGGGGTATCATCTGTATCGGTGCTTGGAGCATCGGGATTGACAAGGCAAAGGAATGATTTAGGTATGGGCATCAAACACTGTCCTTCTGATTTTATATTGAGTAGAAGGTGTGAGGTTGGGAAGTGCTGTAGGTGAAAGGATCTGAATGTCCGTGGACATGAGTCACTTACAGAATTCATACGGGGCAGCAAGCAATCAGGACTGTTAATAGTACGTTGTCCTTTGTCACAAAATGATTCAAGTACAGGAATAGAGACAGTTTCCTGCTGTTGTTGGCTGTTGGTGAGACAATATCTGGGGCACTGTGTACAGAATTCCTCTCCTTTTTGAGGAATGATTTCCTGGTCACAGAGACAATGTAAAGGAGGTCCACCAGAATAATCCCTGGGAAGATGGTACCATGAGGAGAGTGTGAAAGAAATGAGTATATCATCTGTAGTATTGGGAGGCAATAAGTGGTAGTAGTGCTGTACCGGTGGGTTATGGCCTAACATCCATTATGTCCAAACAAATGACACCGACAGTGTGAAAAATTGCATCTTTATTTCCTTCATGATGTGTGTTTCCTGATAGTTTACATATTAGTTGAGAGAGAGCTCCAGGATCTGAATGATCTCTCATCACCTCAGTGTGTGCTGCTGTGTGACCCTGCATTGAAAATCACGTTGTTCACAAATCTGTCAGCAGCCACAATGCCTTACTCCTGAAAGAGTTAGCCGTTCCCACGAGATTCTGAGTAAAAATGAGAATGCCAGTTTGTCTTTTTGGAGATGGAAGCTGCGTCCTTGAGGCTTGGCATAAACCATCCCCTTTCCGTCCTCACGCTAAGCAAATCTCAGTAAAGTAGCACATGCGTACCATTATCAATGGAGCCAGGAGGGACAACATGGAGAAGTCTGTCTGTGCAGTCTCTGCATCATTGGTTTGTCATGTTGAAGCATCAATGACATCCTGCTATGTCTGTATAAGCAGTTTGAGGGGCTAAATGGTCTCTTCCTGTTGCTGTGTTAGGGACCCATGCAGTCATTTGGGGATCGAGAGTGTGGTTCTGGAAAAGCGCAGCATGTCAGGCAGGTCCGATGTCCAGGAGAATCGACGGGCAGAAGTTCTCACTTTCTCCAGAAAAGCTGAGTTGTCCTGGTCCCATTGAAGAGGCTCAGTGAGCTGGTTGGGTGATGGCTGATTCCTGTTTAACAGCTCGATGTGCAGTACAGATCTCTTTTCTGGCCCTCCTCTTCTCCAATAGTTTCAATGTTATTTTCCTGTGAAACCAGCTTGAGGTGCTGAATGAGATCCTCTTCCCCTTCACTGTGGAAATGGGCAGTGTCCAACAGTCCTGTTGCATGAATGTTACAGGCACTTTAACAGCACAAGCTGAAATGTTGTCCTGCCGTTGCGACATGTGGCCACAGGAGCTGAGGGCTGACAAATTGTTTTGAACATTGTGTAATCATCAGTGAACATCCCCACTTCTGATCTTATAATTTGGAAAGACATTGATGAAATATCTGAAGATGTGCCGAGGAAACTATCCTGAGGATCTCCTGCACAAATGTACCGGGACTGAGAGGATTGATGTTCATAGATCACAAAGGTGTTCATTTGTGCTCTGAATGACCCCAACTAGCAGGGAATATACAACTCATTCCTGTTAAGTTCAACTTTGTTTGCTTTCCTTGCTGTCATCCTTATTCAATATCCAGATCCTTGATGTTAATCCCTTGCCTATTTTCATAGGTTCTGCATCCCTCTGCTCCCTGCCAATCATCTATCTGTCTAGATACATCTTAAATGACACTATTCTTCCTGTCTCGACAGCCTCTACTGGCAAAGCGTTCCAGGCACGCACCAACCTTTCCACTCCTATCCCCCCAAAACCTTTCCCCTCTCAGTTTGAACTCGTGACCCCTAGTAACTGGGTTCTGCACTCTGGGAAAAAGCTTCTTGCTATCCACACTGTCTGCACCTCTCGTGATTTCGTAGACCTCAATCAGGTCACCCCTCACCTCTATCTTTATTCAAGACTCATAAAGTCATAGAGATGTACAGCATGGAAACAGTTCCTTCAGTCCAACCCATCCATGCTGACCAGATATCCCAACCCAATCTAGTCCCATCTGCCAGCACCCGGCCCATATGCCTCCAAAACCTTCCTATTCATATACCCATTCAAATGCCTTTTAAATTTTGCAATTGTACCAGCCTCCCCCACTTCCTATGTCAGCTCATTCCATACACATACTATCCTCTGTGTGAAAACGTTACTCCTTAGGTCTCTTTTGTATCTTTCCCCTCTCACCATAAATTTATGCCCTTTAGTTCTGAACTCTCGACCCCAGGGAAAAGACTTTGCCTATTTGACTTATCCATGCCCCTCATAAGGTCACCCCACAGCCTCCACGCTCCAGGGAAAACAGGCCTTTTCAGCCTCTCCCGATATCTCAAATCCTCCAACCCCGGCAACATTCTTGTAAATGTTTTTGGAACCCTTTCAAGTTTCACAACATCTTTACGTTAGGAAGGAGACCAGAACTGCATGCAATATTTCTACAGTGGCCTAACCAATGTCCTGTACAGCCGTAACATGACCTCCCAACTCCAGTAATCAATACTCTGACCAATAAAAGAAAGCAGATCAAACGCCTTAATCACTACCCTATCTACTTGCGACTTCACTTTCAAGGAGCTATGAGCCTGCAGTCCAAAGTGTCTCTGTCCAGCAACATTCCCTAGGACTTTACCATTAAGTGTATAAGTCCTGCTAAGTTGCAAACTTACTAACTGTACCTCTTATGCTCGCATCCAAATCATTTATGTAAAGGACAAAACGTAGAGGATCCAGCACCGATCCTTGTGGCACTCCACTGGTCACAGGCCTCCAGTCTGAAAAACAACCCTCCACCACCAACCTCTGTCTTCCACCTTTGAGCCAATTCTGTATCCCAATGGCTAGTTCTCCCTGTATTCCATGAGATCTAACCTTGCTAATAATCTCCCATGCGGAACCTTGTCGAACACCTTACTGAAGTTTAATTAGATCACATCTTCCGCTCTGCCCTCATCAATCTTTTTTGTTACTTCTTCAAAAAACTCAATCAAGTTTGTGAGACATGATTTCCCAAGCACAAAGCCATGTTGAATATCCCTAATCAGTCCTAGCTTATCCAAATGCATGTACATAATTTCCCTTAGGATTCCCTCCAACAACTTGCCCACCACCGATGTCAGGCTCGCTGGTCTATAGTTCCCTGGCTTGTCCTTACCACACTTCTTGAACAGTGGCACCAAGTTTGCCAATCTCCAGTCTTCCGGGACCTCATCTGTGACTATCGATGATACAAATATCTCAACAAGAGACCCGACAATTACTTTTCTTGCTTTGCACAGAGTTCTCGGGTACACCTGATCAGGTCCTGGGGATTTATTCATCCTTACCCATTTCAAGACATCCAGCACTTCCTCCTCCGTGAAAATAATCCTAATGTATTCAACCTCTCTTCAAAGCTTGCACCCTCCAGACCATAAAGCACCCTGGTGAACCTCCTCTGCACCCTCTCCAAAGCATCCACATCATTTTGGTAAAGTTGCAACCAGAACTGTCAGCTGAATTCCAAATGGGGCCGAACCAAAATCCTATACAAGTGTAACATGATCTGGCAACTCTTGTACTCAATACCCCGTCCAATGAAGGAAAGCATGCCATAAGCGTTCTTGACCACTTTGCTGACCTGCACCTTCCACGGAACAATGGACCTGAACACACTGATCTCTCTGTACATCAATGCTCCCCAGGACTTTTCCATTTATTGGTTCATTCGCTCTTGAATTGGATCTTCCAAAATGCATCACCTCGCATTTGCCCGGTTTGAATTCCATCTGCCATTTCTCTGCCCATCTTTCCAATTTATCTATATTCTGCTGTATTCTCTGACAGTCCCTTTCACTCTCTGCTACTCCACCAATATTGAGGTCATCTGCAAACTTGTTATTCAGGCAACCTATACCTTACTCCAAATCATTTGTCTATATTACAAACAAGAGTCGTCCCAGCATGGATCCCTGTGGAACTCTACTGGTCATAGGTGACAGTGAGGCCTGCAGATGCTGGAGATCAGAGCTGAGAGTGTGTTGCTGGAAAAGCTGGAGCTCCTAGCCTTATTTCTGATGATGGGCTTCAGCTCAAACTGTCGATTTTCCTGCTCCTCAGATGTTGCCTGGCCTGCTGTGCTTTTCTCGCAACGCCCTCTCAACATCGGTCACAGGTCTCCATTTTGAGATACTCCTTTCTGATGCTACTCTCCTGCCCAGCCCATTCTCTATCCATGTAGCTAGAACACCCTGGACACCATGCGACTTCACCTTCTCCATCAGCCTACTATGGGGAATCTTATTAAATGCCTTACCAAAGTTCATGAATATAGCCCTTACCCCATCATTCAATGTTGTCACCTCCTCAAAGAATTCTCTTAGATTTGTAAGACATGACATTTCCCGCACATGTCCAGTCCTTAGAGTCGTCACCAATGTTCAAGGATGCTGCAAAGGTATCTGTTAAAGCCCCAACTATTTCTTATCTTACATCCCTCAGTAACGTAAGGTAGACCCCACCTGGCCTGGGGACCTGTCTACCTTTTAGAATACCCAGAACTCCTTTCATCCTTATGCTGACTTGACCTAGAGTACTCAAAGAACTATCCCTAACCTTATCATCCATCATATCCCCCTCTCCTTGGTGATAACGAATGCAAAGTACTTATTAGGAATCTCACCCATTTTCTCTGGCTCCACACATAACTTTCCTCCTTTGTTCTTGAGTACACAAAGCTTTCTCTCGTTACCCTCTAGTTCCTTATAGATGAAAAAAAGACTTTGGGATGTTGCTAATCCTTGTTTGCTAAAGGTATCTCATGACCCCTTTTAGCCCCCTTAATTCCTCATTCAGATTGGTCCTAGATTCCCAATGTTCTTCCAAAGTTCTCAGCAGCCTAGACCTTATGTCAGCATCCTTTATCCAGGTAGCTAGACTCACAACTTCACCTGTCCTGCACAGTTCCCGGACCTTGCCATTTCTATCCCTCATTTTCACAGGATCATGCCTCTTCTGAAATCTAATCAACCTCTCTTTAATGGCATATCGAAGGTGGATTTACCTTCAAACAGCTGCTCCCAATTTACATTCCCCAGCTCCTGCTAAATTTTGGTAGAGTTGGCCTTCCCCCAATTTTGCACTCTTCCTTTAGGACCACTTTCATTTTCGTCCATGGGTTTTCTGCAACTTCCGAAATTCTGATCACTATTCCCAAAATAATCCTCTCCTGAAACTTCAACCACCTGGCAGACTCATTCCGCAACACCTGGTCCAATATGGCCCCTTCCCAAGTTGAACTATTTACATACACCTCTAAAACGTCGTCCTGGGTATTCCTTACAAATTCTGCTTCATGCACTAACACAAAGTGAATCCCAGCCTTTGTTGGAAAAATGAAACCCTCCGATCACCACAACGCTGTTGCTCCTCCATCTTTTCATGATCCTTTTACATATTTGGAACTTTATCTCCCGCTTGCTGTTAAGAGGCCTGCAGTACAGCTCTAACATTGTTACCCTTCCTGTCTCTGAGCCCTGCCCATATCGCCTCACTGCTCGAGCCTTCCATAGTGTCCTCCTTCAGCCCAGCTGTGACATTCTCTCTGACAAGGAATGCAACTTCTCCACTCATTTTACTTCCCTCTCTATCCTGCCTGAAGCATCGATGTCATGGGATATTTCACTGCCAGTCATAATCTTCCCTCAACCAAGTCTCAGTAATAGCAATAACGTCATATTCCCAGCTACTAATCCAAGCCCTAAATTCATCTGCCTCAACTACTCCACTTCTCGCATTAAAACAAATGCACCTCAGACCACCAGAGCCTTTGCTCCCTGCCTCCACTTCCCCTTCATCATGCTGACTTCATTACCTAGCTTATTACAGGCTTTAGTTACTCCCTCCTCACTGTCAGTTTAAACCCTCCCCAACAGCATTAGCAAAAGGACTCACATGGACATTGGTTCCAGTCCAGCAAGGTTGACACTGTCCAATTTGTAATAGTCCCATCTACCCCAGAACCGGTCCCAATGTCCCAAAAATCTAAACCCCTCCCTCCTGCACCATCTTGTCAAACCACTCATTCAGCCTGTTTATTCTATCCCTCTGATGAGTACGTGGCACTGGTAGCAATCTTGAGATTACTACCTCTGAGGTCCTGCTTTTTAACTTGGCTCCAGACTCCCTGAATTCTGTTTGTAAGCGTTCATCTTGTTTTTTTACCTATACGGTTTGTGTGTGTGTCTTTATGCACTGCGACAACTGGCTGATCACTCTCCCCCTTGAGAATGTTTTGCAGCCGATCTGAGATATCTCTGACCCTTGCACCTGAGAGGCAAAATACTATTTGGGAGTCTCGTTTTCAAACACCGAACTGCCTACCTACTCCGTTACAATTGAACCCCCTCTGACTATAGCCCTTGCACTCTTTTGCCTGCCCTTCTGTGCAGCAGAGCCAGCCACGGTGCCATGAACATGGCTACTGACGCCTTCCCCTGGTGAGCTCTCAGCGCCACTCGGTCCCACTCAGCACCTCACTCTCCTCACTCCCACTCAGCTCCTAATTCTCCCTGCTCCCACTCAGCCCTTCACTCTCCCCGTTCCCACCCAGCTCCTCACTCTCCCCGTTCCCACTCAGCTCCTCTCTCTCCCCGCTCCCATTCAGCACCTCTCTCTCCCTGTTCCCATTCACCTCTTCACTCTCCTTGCTCCCACTCAGCTCCTCTCTCTACCTGCTCCGATTCAGCTCCTCTCTCCCCGCTCGCACTGTTGCTGAAAATATGCAACTGATGCTCGAAGTAAGTCCCTTTTAAGTGTGAAATATACCCTGGTCCTCTCTCTCTATCTCATTCTTCCTGAAAATGCTCTCCCCATCTCTGCCTTACATAAGGACCGTTCCCTTTGACAGACCTTGGTTTGTGCCACGCTCCCCACTGACAGCTCCCTCTCCCAGGAACATTGCCCTGCATCTGGAAAAGATGCAAAATCACGCAGGGCCCCAAACAGACCTTCCAGGTGAGACCTGCCTCACTTCCAACCCAGTTTACTACATCAGGTATTCCAGATGTGACCTTTTCTACTTCGGGCAGACCGAATGTAAACTTAGGGAACTTAGGCAGCCAAATCTGCAGGGGCCGACCGACCTCCCATCACTGTCCAACATGGCTGCCCTCCCAGTGACTGCCCATTTCAATTCCCCCAACCATTCCCTATCCAAGATCACCATCCTCCCACTCACTGCCCATTGCAATTCCTCCAACCATTCCCTATCCAAGATCACCACCTGCCAGTCACTGCCTATTTCAATTCCTCTAACCACTCCCTATGTAAAATCACTGACCTCCCAGTCACAGCCCATCTGAATTCCCCCAAACATTCCCTTTCAGACATCACTGACCTCCCAGTCACTGCCCATTTCAATTCCCCTAACCACTCCCTTTCCAACATCACCATCCTCCCAGTCACTGCCCATTTCAACTCTCCCAACGATTCCCTTTCCAACATCTCTGTCATCCCAGTCACTGCCCATTTCAATTGCCCAAACCATTCCCTTTCCAACATCACCGTTCAGGGATGTGAGGTATGGGGCATTAGTCAGGTGTAAATGTCAAGTAATTAGGGAGGGGAATAGGTTTAAGTTTTGATCCTTTTCAGAGTGTTGGTGTGGACTTGTTGGGCCAAAGGGCCTGTTCCCACTCCGAAGAAATTCTATAAGTGATACAGAAATGATCTGGAAAAGGGCACTGTTGGAATGATCAGCAAGTTTGCAGATGACACGAAAATTGGTGGAGTAGCAGGAAGCATAAGGGACTGTCAAATAATACAGGAGGATATAGATAAATTGGAGAGTTGGGTGGAAAAGTAACAGATGAAGTTCAATCCAGACAAATGTGAGGTAACACATTTAGGCAGGATAACAAGTGGTCTTTTTGGAACTCCTCCATGACTCCATCGTCAGGTCCACACCCCCCACCAACCCAATCCCACTCCCGGTACCTTCCCCTGCAACCACAAGAAATGCAAAGCTTGCGCCCACACCTCCTCCCTTACTTCCCTGCAAGGCCCCAAGGGATCCTTCCATATCCGCCACAAATTCACCTGCACCTCCACACACATCATTTACTGCATCCGCTGCACCCGATGTGTCCTCCTCTATATTGCGGAGACAGGCCGCCTACTTGTGGAACGTTTCAGAGAACACCTCTGGGACATCCGGACCAACGAACCCTGTGGCTCAACACTTTAACTCCCCCTCCCACTCCACCAAGGAAATGCAGGTCCTTTGACCCCTCCATCGACAGACCATAGCAACACGACGGCTGGCAGAAGAGCGCCTCATCTTCTGCCTAGGAACCCTCCAACCACAAGGGATGAACCTAGATTTCTCCAGTTTCCTCATTTCCCCTCCCACAACCTTGTCTCAGTCAAATCCCTCGAACTCAGCACTACCCTCCTAACCTGCAATCTTCTTCCGGAGCTCTCTGCCCTAATCCCCACTCTGGCCTATCACCCTCACCTTGACCTCCTTCCACCTATCGCATTTCCAACGCCCCTCCCCAAATCCCTCCTCCCTACCTTTTGTCTTAGCCTGCTTGAAACACTTTTCTCACTTCCTTGAAAAATGTTGATGGGCAGAGAGATCTGGGAGTGCAGATCCATTGTTCCCTGAAGGTTGCTGCACCACTGGATGGAGTAGTCAAGAAGACATATAGCATGCTTGCCTTCTTTGGCGGGGTATTGCGCATAAGAGCTGGCCAGTCATGTTAAAATTGTACAAGACATTGGTTCGGCCGCATTTAGAATATTGTGTCCAGTTCTGGTCACCATATTACCAATAGGATGTGAACATTTTGGAGAGGGTGCAGAGAAGGTTGACGAGGATGTTGCCTGATATGGAAGGTGCTAGCTGAGAAGAGAGGTTGAGAAGGTTAAGATTGTTTTCCTGAGAAAAAAGGAGATGGGGGTGCTGATTGAGGTCTATAAAATCACGAAGGATTTAGACAGGGTGGATAGAGATACGCTTTTTGCCATGGTGAAGGATTCAGTAACGAGAAGTCATGCTTTCAAGGTGAGAGGTGAAAGGTTTAAGGGGTTACACGCAGCAGTACTTCACACAGAGGGTGGTGTGTGACTGGAATGCGTTGCCAGCAAAGGTGGTAGAAGCAAGCACGCTAGATTCATTTAAAATGCATCTGGACAGATGCACGAGTAGGTGGGGAGCAGAAGGAAACAGATGCTTAGGGATTGGGCGATTGGTTTAGACAGTGGATTTGGATCTACTCAGGCTTGGAGGGCAGAAGGGCCTGGCCTGTATAATTTCATTGTTATTCTCTTTGTTCTTTATAACTATAAAGAACATCTCATCTTCCGCATGGGCAGCCTAGAGCCCAGAGGACTCACAATTGAGTTCTCCAATTTCAAAAAGTCTTCCTTCCCATTACCCCACTCCTTTCCCAACCCTCCCCATCCCTTCCAATGCTCCCTGTCAACAAACGATTCAGTCCTCCCATTGACCAATCAGGTTGTACCTTTCACTTGCCTTCACCTCTCCCCACTTCACCACCCTGCCATCCGCAAACCCTTTTATCTGCAGCTCCCCCTACACCCACCCCCAGACCTGAAGAAGGATTTCTCCACTTCCTGATGTTGTCCAGCTTGCTATAGTCTTGCAACCTCCTGCCTGTCAGTTCTGAGCTGCTATCTTCTCCCAGTTTATGGTATCTGGGCTGATTACCTCAGGGAGACTCAGAATTCCATGGAACAAACGGTTTCAGCTGATCTGGCAATGTCTTAATTCAATTTTCTCAAGCTCTCACTCCTCCACTTAGTCCCACTCCCTTGTCTTCTTCTCCATGTTCCCACATCACATTCTCCATTAATTAATTATCTGTTTCTGTCTTTAATATGAGTCTTTGTGTCCCTCTGTATCTTTCCCTGGCCTTGGTTTATCACTCCCAAGTCTATCGAGTGCTGACATTGCGAAGCCCAGAAACAATAAAAAGGTTTGTTTCGGGCCGTTGTTCACTTCCCGCTGTGTCCCATGGGATGTTTCATTTGGGACAGGGGGTCACAGCAACTTTGACACACATCCTTGAACCTTGGTCTGTGCCTGTCCACTGAACGTCTGAGTTTGTCCCTCTCAGCCAATCGTGCGGTCAGTATCACGGGGAAACCTCTCGAGTATTATTGTAAAGGAGCAGGTGTCTGACTTGTAGCTGAGGAGCTTTTGACTGTCTCCTGTTATTGAGACGTTAGTGGAGGTGCTGGAGATGGTTTGCTGGAGGTTGTGCTGTGAGCTGCCTCAGACATTCAGGGAGACCTGAGGATTTGGTGACCTAACTCTGGATGGAGTATGGGGACTGTAGTGACAGTATCTGGGTCTGAAACATGAACAACAAATGGAGCAGGGGCTGGAGAGTGGGGCAGCTCTGAAACCACGGAGTGAGTGTGGGTGGGGAAAGGGATCTGCTGTATCCACTCCAGGTTTTCCAAGGACAGTTTCCAAGCGACACAACCCAGGAGCAGGGTGTGAGGGGACTCTGATTGAACAAGGAGCTGGTCACAGAGCAGTGTCACCTCCTTCAACATGACTTGCAGTCTCACACGAGGGGAGGACGGTGCTGCCAGTGGCTGTTAGGGTCACAGCTTCATTCAGCTTCTAGCATCCAGAACTTTCCCAGCAGGCATAGGGGACATATCCATCATCTCCCAGTATGTCAACACCAATGTCACCATTCCGTGACGGAGGAAATATATGGTGGATGAGGTGAATACAATGTTTTCTCCCTCAGCAGGGAGCTGCCAGGGCTATCCTTGTTTTCCCAGTATAGTGGGATTCCCGATGGTGTCCATGGTTCTGCAGGGTTCGCATGTCAATGGGGATAGTTAGAGAAACTGAAGGACCTCTCACTCCATTAATGGTGCAGTGTGACCATGTACAGTACATCATGTTGGTGAATACCCACTGTCCTGGCAGCAGCCACAGCCTCTTCATCCAGAAGCAGCCAGCCATTCCCAACACCTTCAAGTCCCCACGTAGAAAGAAAAGCTGGCATCTTAGATGAGGCCACCCCCTTCAGACACGGTTCAAACACCCTGATCCTCACCATTCCCCACCACCAACCAACCACATCAAAATATCCCGTGTGTACTGAGAGCATGGGAACACTGGGAACATTGGGGATCAGACCATCAGGGAGATGGAGCAACACTTCCGATATTTGAAATAGGTCCTGCAATCTCCCTCCATTTATATAATCTATGGCCTTGTATTCTTCCTGAAAAATTCACAAGTTCGCAGTTCACCGTGCTACATTCCATGTGCCAAATGGTTATTCACTGCTTATTCATTTACAGATCCTCCATCTCCTCTTGCTAACTTTGTTTCCTTCCTATCTCAGCATTATCACTGAATTTAGTGAGAATGCATTTGTTCCATTCATCTAAACCGTTGATAAAATTTGCAAATAGTTGAGGACCCTGCAGGTGTCTGTGCAGTTGTTATTATCTGTTAAACTGATAAAGACTGATTTATCCCAGTGGATGGTGTCTTCAATATGAGACTCAGCCTTTCCCTTCACCAGGATTGTGTGCTGGCTGGTGTGGAGGCAGTAGATGTCCATCATCAGCACTGTCCTTGACCATCTTTGACCTGTCACCATGAGAATTCATGGGTTCTGGAATCAATGTTGGGGAATTACAAGGTAACCCCTTTCTTGACTGTACAGCACGGTTCCATCACCATTGGTGAGTCTGTCCTGCCGTTGGGACCGGATATACCTAGGGATGGTGATGGGGCTATGTGAAACATTACCCATCAGGTTTGATTCAGTGTGTAATGGCAGTGTCAGACTATTTCCTGCCTGGTCAAAACGAGAAATAAAGTAACAATGGAACATGGAATGATGGCTTAAAAAGCCGAATGAAAGACATTCTATCTGAATGCACATTGCATTCTCAAAAATGATTGAGGAACTCAATGCATACATTGAGGTAAACGGATGCAATTTAATGACATCAGAGTGTCCTTGCTACAGGGTGTCTGATATTTAGAACTGTACATCCAGGACCTTCTGTATTCAGGGACGTAATACAAAACATAAAAGGAGGTGGGGTAGATCGCCAAGTAAAAGTTGACATCTGTATGATTGGAAACAGAGAATCATCCATCAAATATTCATGTTTGTGGCTTAATCTTATTGTTTCTGTGCACAAAGTGCCAGTTGAGTTGGGTTTAGAAAGAGATTTTCGCCATGACGCTGAGTGGATTTCACCAAACGTAATGGACAGAAGGGTCTGAGTGATGTGCTATCACATTATCAATCTGATATTCTCCGGAACATTATCTATCCAACATTCCTCCGGAACATTCTATGACTGGCATTCTCCAACACCTTCTATAACTGACATTCTACGGAACATTCTATAAATGGCAATCTCTGGAACATTCCACAAGTCACATTCTTTGAACATTCCATTCCCAACATTCCCAGAATATTCTATGATTGACATTCTCTTAACTCATTCTATAACCAACATTCTCTGGAACATTCTATAACCAGCATTCTCCAGAACTTTCTCTGACCCATTTTCCCTGGAACAATCTATAACCAACATTCTTCAGAACATTCTTTTACCAACATTTCTAGGAAAATTCTACAACCTCCATGCCCCGGAACATTCTGTAACTGACATTCCCCTGAACAATCTATATTCAACATTGTCTTGATCATTCTATAAGCAAATTCTATAAGCAAGATCCAGTTCCATGGAGGAGGAAACACTGTTTTGAACTCCCCTCAGGCAGTGTGTAATGGCAGTGTCAGACTATTTCCTGCCTGGTCAAAACGAGAAATAAAGTAACAATGGAACATGGAATGATGGCTTACATTTCTTCACCACAGAGGATCGATTGACCACAATTTAGACTAAAAGACAGAAATTTCTAAAGTCCATTTTCTTGAAAGAACTGCAGGAGAATTCTTCAGGATAGCAATGTGTATCCTCCGTATTAGGAACTGTAAATACGTGAACTGTCTGCTCTCATGTGATCGAGAGTGTGGGAATATTCTAGAATCCATCTGTTCTTCTGAATGCATCACAGTGCATTGAGGGAGGGAGGGTTTCTTCTGTATTGCATCACATTTCTGTCAGTAATATAGAATTTACCATGTGTTATTCCAGCTACAACTGCATCAATAAATCTCTGAACATTCCAGTTTGAAAATCTCACTCTGACCTCAATCAATTGTAAAATGTCCTTCAGGTTGATGTATAAATTGTTGGTTTTCCTTCCTCACAGTTAACGTCATGACGATCTTCGTCCTGCTTTATAAAGATTGTGGATTGTCTCCATGTGTCAGGCGTTACCTGGAGGCAATGGCAATGACGGATCTACTGGTCATTCTCCTCGATCTGATATTGAGACACATTCCCATTGTTTATCGGGAACAGTTTTATTTCCTGTACTCCATCCCTGTCTGTAATATCCACGCCGTCCTGCTTTATGCAGCCACTGACTGTTCTGTCTGGTTCACTGTCACTTTCACTTTTGACCGATTTGTTGCCATTTGTTGCCAGAAGATGAAAAATAAATATTGCAGTGAGAAAACGGCGGCTGTGGTTCTGGGAACAGTGACTGTGCTGAGCTGCTTAAAGAATATTTTCTGGTATTTCATGCTCACAGGTCTTTATCGGTTGGCAAACTCCCCCTGGTTTTGTTATATAATGAATGGTGTTCTATCTTCCCATGTCTGGGTCACAATCGAGTTCCTCCATCACATTCTAACACCAGCTCTCCCATTTCTCCTGATTCTGCTGCTCAATGTTTTCACCATCAGACACATTTTAGTGACCAGCAGAGCCCGCAGGAGACTCCGGACGCACACCAATGGGGATACTCATCATGATACAGAAATGCAAAATCGAAAAACATCGATCATTTTATTGTTTGTGATCTCGGCAAATTTCATCCTGTTATGGTCAACGTTAATGCTGTATTCAATATGGACTCGGATGCATGCCTTAGCATATAATTTTGTGTATCTGCATCGTTTTGTGCGGGAATTGGGCTTCATGCTGCAGCTCCTCAGTTGCTGCACCAACACCGCGATTTATGCTATGACCCAGACTAAGTTCAGGCAGCAGCTGAAGAATGTGCTGAGATATCCCTTTGCCCAAATTCATCAATCAATCAAATTCACATATTAATCAATACATCCAGGATTTTCTCATTTCAGTTCAATGTTTCAGCAACGAAATAGCCTGTCACTATGGTAACAGACTGAGGGTAGTGCTGGTTTTTCTAACCTGATTCAACAGGGGCTTACAGGGACACATTTCAATGTTTCTCAACTCGGAGATCAGTGAAAAAAGACACCATTCCACTGAATGTATCTATCACTTTAATCTATAAAAATGAAATTGTTCATTAAGAAGTACCAAGCAGCAGAACGAACTATTTTGTTGTTTGTGTTGAAGCAGCTGAGCTGGAGAGAGACAGACTCAGCCCGAAGTCCTGGTCATTAGGGATGGGGAAGGAACTGGGTCTGAGCTCACGCGTTGGGTTTAAGTCACTCTGTCGTTTACTTTCACCTCACGATCACTGACTCTGACCTGACCACGGCAGATTTCATCTCTCTCCATATGCAGCTCTCATTCTCACAATCTCCCCCTCTTTCTCTTGTCCCGCCATTTTTGTTTCCTCTTGCTCATATCGCAGATGCAACATCGGTCAGCCAAAACTGCTGTGTCACCAAAAAAATTGTTTGACGAATGACACAACATGTGAGATTCAAACGCTGTGATGCTCTCATCACAAAAAAGATCATCCACTCATGTAGTGGCATTTAGCAACCAGCAGAGGGTGGCATTGTATCGCATTAAACAATTCCGGGGAGGTAGAGGGGTCGTTGGTGTGTGTGTGTGTGTGTGTGCAAAAGAGACTCAGCCTTTGATTCATCACTTTTTACTTCATTCAGTCATTCAAACTTCCCTCCAGTCCCATTGCACGAGAGACACATCCACAGCCACAAATATCTTGAGACACAATTTAGAGGTACTCACCAATATGACACTTTACACCCAAGACATGTAGATGGAAAGAAAGGGGAAAGACGGGTAAACACCATTTCAATGGATTCACCCCCAGAACAACAGAGGTCGCTGCACAGTGACACAGACTTAAAGACACATTGAGACAGAGAGACGCACACTAACACACACACTTATCTACAGCAACTGATGTGCACACAGCTACAATAAGAGCTGAAATAGATCAGAAGAGACAGTTCAATACAGATATACACACAGATACACACACACACTGACACAAAGACACAGACAGATATGCACACACAAACAGATACACATGCCCAAAGATATACACGCAGAGGCATACACACACACAAACACCCAGACACACACAAACACAGATACACACACACCGGTACAGATACACGCAGAGATACACATACACCCTCACGCGCACACAGATTAACACACAGCCAGATACATGCAGACACAGAGATATACACAGATGCACACACAGATATATACACACAAATGTACACCCACACACATATATTTAGATACACACAGCGATACACACACAGATACACACATACGCAGATACACACACAGATAGGCACAGATACATATGTACACACATGTACACAGATACACACAGACACGTACAGATACACACACACATGCACTCAGATACACATACAAACATACAGACACACACAGATACACACACACAAACACACACACAGATCAGCACTAACACACACATCTATAAACACTCAGAGCTACAAATATGCAGATATAGTTCATTTGGGATAGACATGCAGACAATTACAGATAAAGAATCACATACAAAGAGACACACACAGGCAAATTTATACACACAAACATATGGACCGACATAGATTCATACACATACAAATACAGAAACAGACACAGACTGAGGTGCAGACGTGCAAACAAACCTTTACACAGACACAGACAAAGACACAGAAACATATTCATGCAAATGCACACACATAACCAAGCGCACAGACACGTATTGCTGTGGGTAAAAACAAGGACTGCAGGTGCTGGAAACCAGAATCTAGATTAGAATGGTGCTGGAAAAGCACAGCAAGTCAGGCAGCATCCGAGAAGCTGGGAAATCAGCGTTTTGGACCAGGCCAGGTCCCCTCAACCCTAACCTTTTTTTATTTGAAAGGCAGATTGGAAATCAATGTTCCAGGTGTGATGCAGCTGGTCAGACCACTCAATACAGAATTTCTGAAAACACAGCAGTAAAACAAAAGAAAGTCAAATTTAAAATAACGTCAATATTGGAAAACCTAACCATCCAAAGACAGCAAATTAATGATGGGACTGCACACATCCAGACATCCCAGGACACACACTTTAGCAAAATAGGTAAACTGAAACAGATTCTTGCAGGCAGGAGGGAACGACATCCAAAGAAATTCGAGAGCGTCAGTAAGTTAGGATTCATCTGCTGAGGGTTGGAATCATTTCTGGTCTCCAGCATCTTGTGACTGCCACAACTAAACCAAACTGGAAAGATAAACGTGAACTGGGAGAACTGGTCAATCACCTACCATTGTTAACCTCGGATCTTTCAAGCCCCTTCGGCACCTCTGCCTTTACGACCTCTCTTATCCGTTTTGGTGGAATTGAGGAACTGCATAGGAATAAACAAAACCGTAGTTGGAGTTATGTGTAGGCCTCCAAACAGGAGTCAGGAAATGGGGTGCAAAAGTTTACAGGAAGATGTGTGTGGAAAGGTCACTGCGCAGAGGGTGGTGAGTACCTGGAACGCGTTGCCAGCGGAGCTGGTAGAGGTGGGCATGATGGCATCATTTAAGATGTAGTCAACAGATATATAAATCAGCATGATCCAAAGGGATACAGAGCCGTAGAAAATAAGTGCAAGTTGTAGATCGAGGATCTGGATTGGCATGGGCTTGGAGGGCTGAAGGGCCCGTTCCTGTACTCTAATTTCTTTTGTTCTATCTCTTTAATCATGTGTAGCCTCCAGAGTTCTCATTATTTCTTTCAAGGACTTCCTGACTCAACAGAATTCCCAATTCTTGTCTCGTCCATCGCCTCTGTGAAGGCAGTTTGTCAGCCAGAGGGATACAGAGACAGAAGAATCTGCAGATGCTGGAATCCAAAGCAGACAAACAGGAGGCTGGGAGAACACAACAAGCCAATCTGCCTGATTTACTGTGTTCTTCCAGCCTCCTGTATGTCAGATGGAGAGAGAGAGTTCTGGATCCTTTACACAGTACTGCAGCGCGGTAAGATAACTCACAATAAACAGGAGAGGGATGAGGTAGAGGATTTCTATAGTCAATGACTGAGGATATGACGAGTTACAATACTGGACAAAGAACACAGAAGAGAAACATCCCCGGCTTCATTATCACCATCTTGTTGTTATTTCCTCTGGTCCACAGAAAACTCCAAGCCGAATCAGTGTAGCTTCCCTATCTCTGTAAACCCCCACAGTAAACCCCTCCTATCAATACAACTCCCCATGTTTCTGTATTTGCCTTTAATCCTATATCCGTCCCTATAGCCCTCCTTATCTGTGAAAAAGAATGATTAGCTCCGTGAGCCAGCTCTGTCAGTGTAATCCCTTCCAAGCTGGAAAAAAAACCTTCTTACATATGTAACCATGTCATGCTCATACGAACCTCACTATCTGTGATACCTTCCCCTAGCTCTACAAAAAAAAACTCCCTACCTTTATAACCTCCACCAGTTATTAGGATATTCATTGTCTCTGGACACCATTCAGAGTTACTCTCCTCATCACATAATTTAGTCTCTGCAGTCCAAAGATGACTTTCAACTCCTCCTGTCTCTAAATCACATTCGATCACTGCAAACTCTGCCGATCCCTACTCCCCTCCCTTTTGCATGTAATCTCCTTCAATCAGTAGAAACCTTTACACATTTAACCTCCTCCAGATATGATGACATAATTTATTTCCATTACCTACATGAGCTCCCATAATCCTCCCTGTGACTGGAACTATGTCTCATTCCTACGTATCGCTGTAAAATCCTTCTTAATCTGTCACCTGTTACAGACTCCACAGCCCTCCCTATCTCTGTTAAATACCTTCCAGTCACTGCAACCCTTAATATCACTAAATGCCACGAGTCACGACAAGATCAGAACATGAAGTGAAGGCAGGAACATTGTATTGAGTTACATGATCAGTCATGATCATATTGAATGGTGGGGTCGGCTCATGTTTAAGAAGGGCGGTAAAGACAAGCCAGGGAATTATAGACCGGTGAGCCTGACCTCGATGGTGGGTAAGTTGTTGGAGGGAATCCTGAGGGACAGGATGTACAAGTATTTGGAAAGGCAAAGACTGATTAGGTGTCGTCAGCATGGTTTTGGGCTTGGGAAATTATGTCTCACAAATTTGATTGAGTTATTTGAAGAAGTAACAAAGAAGATTGATGAGGGCAGAGATGTGATCGATATGGACTTCAGTAAGGTGCTCGACAAGGTTCCCCATGTGAGACTGATGAGCAAGGTTAGATCTCATGGAATACAGGGAGAACTAGCCATTTGGATACAGAACTGGCTCAAAGGTAGAAGACAGAGGGTGGCCTTGGAGGGTTGTTATTCAGACTGGAGGCCACAAGGATTGGTGCTGGACCCTCGACTTTTTGTCATTTACATAAATGATTTGGATGCGAACATAAGAGGTACAGTTAGTAAGTTTGCAGATGACACCAACATTGGAGGTGTAGTGGACAGCGAAGAGGGTTAACTTAGATTACAACAGGATCTGGACCAGATGGGCCATGTAGTGTTTTGTGCAGTCCTTGCATGGGATTTTGTACACTACATTGATTTTACTCATTCTAGGTATTGGGTCCTTTGTCGTGGTGAGTTGTTGTCTGAGAGTGTCTGTTGGTTTGTGTGCTGTTATGAGTCCTAGTGGTCGCAGTAGTCTGGCTGTCAGTTCAGAAATGTTTTTGATATATGGTAGTGTGGGCTATTCCTTTGTGTTGTGGCATGTCCTCAATCCGTTGACTTTCCGTTAGGCATCTGTTGATGAAATTGGTGCAAACACTACATAGGACAAACAGGAAGACAGCTTGCGATCCACATCCATGAACACCAACTCGCCAAAAAACGACATGACCAGCTATCCTTAGTAGCCACACAATCAGATGAGAAGCAACATGAATTCGACTGGGATAACACTACCAGTATAGGACAAGCCAAACATAGAACAGTCAGGGAATTCCGAGAGGCATGGCACTAATCCACAGATTCAATCAATAAGCACCTGGACCCAATATACCGGCCATTGCAGCGGACAGCTGGAACTGAAAACCGGAAGCGGAAGGTACAAATCACAATAAATGCCAGAGGAAACATCACAGAAGTGCTTCACAGGAGGCTCCCAAGCACTGAGAATGTCACGTAGACAGGGGACGAAACATCTGCCACACAAATTCCCAGCTCAGCGAACAGAACCACAACGTTTCCTTGCACCTTGAAACCACCTGCTTGCTGAAACCTCTTCAGGCACTGTACTTTCTCTATATCTGTTACTTTCCCCTGTTCTTAGAAACCTCCCCCTTAGTGTCATCCCCTGCAGTCTCTGCAGCCTTCCTATCTACAACCTCCACCACCCTCCATAACTCTCCCTACATCTGTAATGTCTTCCAGTCCCTAACTGCAAACTTCTCCAGTACCCTATTTCACTCTCCATTTGTCAGGCCTATTTGCGTTCCTCCAATGTATGTCAGAATCTGAAACCCATGCTGTCACTAATGTGCAAATTTCTACAAGTCTCTGTACGAGGTTTTTTTAGATTAGATTCCCTACAGTGTGGAATCAGACCCTTTGACCCAACAAGTCCACACCTACCCTCCAAAGAGTAACCCACCCAGACCCATTTCCTTCTGACTAAGGCACCTAAAACTATGTGCAATTTAGCTTGTCCAATTCACCGCACATCTTTGGACTGTAGGAGGAAACCGGAGAACCTGGAGGAAACCCATGCAGACAGTGTGCAAACTCCACAGCCCGTGACTGGAATCAAACCTTGGACCGTAGTGCTGTGAGACACAAGTGCTAACTATTGAGCCACCATGTCGCCCCTTGTGTAAACTTCTCCAGCCTAAATAACCGTCCATAACTCCCTTACTTTCTCCAGACCCATGAAGCTTGTGATTCTTTCATACACTAATACCTGAAACATTATTTTTCCGTGTATCTTATTCAATGATTAAAAATTGCCCACCACTTCCACTATGTTAAGATAATCCTGCAGCTCCTAAGGCCCTCCCTTTCTGTGCAACCTCTTTCAGTCCTGATGACACTCTTAACCAGAGGAGCTTTTACAATCTTCCTGAGTTGGGTAATTCCTTCAGGTCCCTGCAGAATTCCTGATCTGTAGCACCAATTCAAATCCGTGTGACTCTCGACTTCCTGTACGGCTGACTTTCAATCTTAGCTCATCCAGTCGTTCTATCCCTCTACTTATCTCCATATCCTTCTCCACCCTCATTTATGCAAACTTCACCCTCACACACAGCCATCTCCACCTTCGGAATCTCCTCCAGTTTGTGCAATACACCCAATGTTTGAAACCGAGTCTGACTGGGAAAAGCTGCAAGATTCACAGCCTTTCTATGTAAGTAAGTTTGAGAACATTTTTGTTCGGGAAGTTTTAAACTAATGTGGTGGGAAACAGTAACCAACTGAGAAGGTTAGTGGACAGTAAGGAGGTAACAACTAAAGCCTGTGAGGAGCTGGATAATGAAGACAGAGAGCAGATGATGACACAAAGGGACTGTTGGTCTGAGATGCATTCGGGTAGTAGGTAAGGCAGATGAACTTTGGGCTTGGATTAGTATCTGGGATATTATTGCTCTTACTGATTGAGGGAAGGGCATGATTGGCAACTAAGTATCCCAGGATATCAATGCTTCTGGCAGGATAGAGAGGGAGGTAAAATGGATCAAGCAGTTGCATTTCCGGTCAGAGAGGATATCACAGTTGTGCTGAAGGAGGGCACTAACGAGAACCCGATCAGTGAGGCAATATGGGCAGAACTCAAAAATAGGAAGGGTGCAGTAACAATGTTGGGGCTGAACTACAGGCCTCCCAGCCACGAGCGTGAGACAGAGCGACAATATGTAACCAGATTATGGCACGATGTAGGCGCAGAAGGGTGGAGGTGATAGGAGATTTTAATTTTCCCCAAAATGACTCGGATTCACTTATTGTTAAAGGTGTAGATGGAGCAGAATTTGTAGAGATCATGCAGAAGTTTTTTTTTATAGAGCAGTAAGTAAATGGTCCAACTTGGGAAGTGGCCAGAAAGGACCTGGTTTGGGGGAATGAGCCTGGCCAGGTGGTTGAACATTCAGTGGGGGAATAGTTTGAAAATAGTGATCACAATTCCGTAAATTTTAGAATACTTTTGAACAAAGATGAGAGTGGTCAGAAAGGAAGTTTGCTAAATTGGGGGAAGGGAAATGATAGCAAAATTTTGCAGGAGGTCGGGAATGTGGATTGGGAGCAGGTTTTTGAAGGCAAATCTACATTTGATGTGTGGGAAACTATTAAAGAGAGGTTGATTATAGTGTAGGACAGACATGTTCCTTTGGAAATGTAGGATAGAACTGACAAGATTAGGGAACCATGGATAACAGGTGAAATTGTGAGCCAAGCTAGGAGGACAAAGGAAGCAAACATCAGGTCAAGGCGATGAAAACAGACAAACCTTTGGAAGAATGTCAGGAAAGTAAGACCAATCTGAAATGAGGAATTACAACGACAAAAAGGGCGTCTGAATTATCTTTAACAAACAGGGTTAAGGAAATCCCAAAGCCTTTTAATTCACACATAAGGAGCAAAAGGGTAACGAGACAAAGTTTTGGTCCACTCAGGACAAAGGAGGAAAGTTATGCATGGTCTGGTGATTACTTGCTATGAAGAGAAGTTGGATGATTTTCATGAGCAAAACGAGGGTTGAAGGGCGACCTAATTGATGTCTACAAAATTATGAGAGATATAGACAGGGTGGATAGTAAAAAAGCTTTTTGCCCCAGAGTGAAGGGTTAATTGCTCGGGGTCACTACTTCAAGGTGAGAGGGGAAATGTTTCAGGGAGATATGCACGGAAAGTTCTTTACACAGAGGGTGGTGGTTGTCAGGAATGCATTACCTGGGGAGGTGGTAGATGAAGGTAGGATAGCGTCATTTAAGATGTATCTAGACAGAAACATGAATAGGCAGGGAGCAGAGGGATACAGATCCTTAGGAAATAGGCAACAGGTTTACATTAAGGATCTGGATTGGCGCAGGCTTGGAGGGCCGAAGGGACTATTCCTGTGCTGTAATTTTCTTTGTTTTTTGTCCTCTGTTCTGATACCTGTAAACTTCTTCAGTCTCCACAACCTTCCATATCTCTGCTCGTTATTCAGTTGTCTTCTCTCTAAAATGTACAATGGTTGAATGGAGATGGGGATGAAGATGATAGGTCAGAGAGGAGGGTGGAGTGGATAGATGGAAAGGAAGGTAGGCAGGTAGGACATGTCATAGGGACAATGCTGAGCTGTAAGTTTGGAACTGAGATGAGGTGTGGGAAGAGGAAATGAGAAAACTGGTGAAGTCCACATTGATGCCTTGGGGTTTAAGTGTTCTGAGGTGTAAGATGAGGCGTTCTTCCTCCAGACGTCAGGTGGTGAGGGAGCGGCGGTGAAGGAGGCCCAGGACCTCCGTGTCCTCGGCTGAGTGGGAGGGGAATTGAAATGTTGAGCCATACGGGGTTGTAGTTGGTTGGTGTGAGTGTCCCTGAGATGTTCCCTAAAGCGCTCTGCTAGGAGGTGTCAAATCTCTGCAGTATATAGGATGCCGCAACGGGAGAACGGTTACAATAAATGATGTTAGTGGATGTGTAGAGAAAGCTTTGATGGATGTGTAAGGTTCCTTTGGGGCATTGGATGGAGGTGAGGGAGGAGGTGTGGGTGCAGGTGGTGGTCGGGTCTGTTTGGAGGTGGCGGAAATGTTTTCAGATGATTTTGGTTTCTTTTTTATAGAGCAGTAAGTAAATGGTCCAACTTGGGAAGTGGCCAGAAAGGACCTGGTTTGGGGGAATGAGCCTGGCCAGGTGGTTGAACATTCAGTGGGGGAATAGTTTGAAAATAGTGATCACAATTCCGTAAATTTTAGAATACTTTTGAACAAAGATGAGAGTGGTCAGAAAGGAAGTTTGCTAAATTGGGGGAAGGGAAATGATAGCAAAATTTTGCAGGAGGTCGGGAATGTGGATTGGGAGCAGGTTTTTGAAGGCAAATCTACATTTGATGTGTGGGAAACTATTAAAGAGAGGTTGATTATAGTGTAGGACAGACATGTTCCTTTGGAAATGTAGGATAGAACTGACAAGATTAGGGAACCATGGATAACAGGTGAAATTGTGAGCCAAGCTAGGAGGACAAAGGAAGCAAACATCAGGTCAAGGCGATGAAAACAGACAAACCTTTGGAAGAATGTCAGGAAAGTAAGACCAATCTGAAATGAGGAATTACAACGACAAAAAGGGCGTCTGAATTATCTTTAACAAACAGGGTTAAGGAAATCCCAAAGCCTTTTAATTCACACATAAGGAGCAAAAGGGTAACGAGACAAAGTTTTGGTCCACTCAGGACAAAGGAGGAAAGTTATGCATGGTCTGGTGATTACGTGCTATGAAGAGAAGTTGGATGATTTTCATGAGCAAAACGAGGGTTGAAGGGCGACCTAATTGATGTCTACAAAATTATGAGAGATATAGACAGGGTGGATAGTAAAAAAGCTTTTTGCCCCAGAGTGAAGGGTTAATTGCTCGGGGTCACTACTTCAAGGTGAGAGGGGAAATGTTTCAGGGAGATATGCACGGAAAGTTCTTTACACAGAGGGTGGTGGTTGTCAGGAATGCATTACCTGGGGAGGTGGTAGATGAAGGTAGGATAGCGTCATTTAAGATGTATCTAGACAGAAACATGAATAGGCAGGGAGCAGAGGGATACAGATCCTTAGGAAATAGGCAACAGGTTTACATTAAGGATCTGGATTGGCGCAGGCTTGGAGGGCCGAAGGGACTATTCCTGTGCTGTAATTTTCTTTGTTTTTTGTCCTCTGTTCTGATACCTGTAAACTTCTTCAGTCTCCACAACCTTCCATATCTCTGCTCGTTATTCAGTTGTCTTCTCTCTAAAATGTACAATGGTTGAATGGAGATGGGGATGAAGATGATAGGTCAGAGAGGAGGGTGGAGTGGATAGATGGAAAGGAAGGTAGGCAGGTAGGACATGTCATAGGGACAATGCTGAGCTGTAAGTTTGGAACTGAGATGAGGTGTGGGAAGAGGAAATGAGAAAACTGGTGAAGTCCACATTGATGCCTTGGGGTTTAAGTGTTCTGAGGTGTAAGATGAGGCGTTCTTCCTCCAGACGTCAGGTGGTGAGGGAGCGGCGGTGAAGGAGGCCCAGGACCTCCGTGTCCTCGGCTGAGTGGGAGGGGAATTGAAATGTTGAGCCATACGGGGTTGTAGTTGGTTGGTGTGAGTGTCCCTGAGATGTTCCCTAAAGCGCTCTGCTAGGAGGTGTCAAATCTCTGCAGTATATAGGATGCCGCAACGGGAGAACGGTTACAATAAATGATGTTAGTGGATGTGTAGAGAAAGCTTTGATGGATGTGTAAGGTTCCTTTGGGGCATTGGATGGAGGTGAGGGAGGAGGTGTGGGTGCAGGTGGTGGTCGGGTCTGTTTGGAGGTGGCGGAAATGTTTTCAGATGATTTTGGTTTCTTCAAAGGTTGGAAGGGTGAAAGGTGAGCCGTCGGATGATTTGGTTCACCCTACCAACCTTCGCATTGCTCACCTTCCTCCTGACCAACCTTCACATAAACCAAATCATCCAACAACATTTCCACTGCCTCCGAACAGATCACTCCACCAGGGATATATTTCCCTCCCCACCCCTTTCCACCTTCTGCAAAGACTACCTGGTCAGGTCCACGCCCCCCAACAACCCACCCTCTTGTCCTGGCACCTTCTCCTGCCACTGCAAGAATTGCAAAAACGGTGCCCACACTTCCTCTCTCATCTCCATCCAAGGCCCTAAAGGAGCCTTCCACATCCATCAAAGTTTTACCTGCACATCCACCAATATCATTTCTTGTATCTGTTGCTCCCGATGCGGTCTCCTCTACATTGGGGAGACTGGACGCCTCCTAGCAGAGCGCTTTAGGAAACATCTCTGGTACACCCGCACCAATCAACCACACCGTCCTGTGGCCCAACATTTCAACCCTCCCTCCCACTCAGCCGAGGACATGTAGGTCCTGGCCTCCTTTACCGCTGCTCCCTCACCACCTGACGCCTGGACGAAGAGAGCCTAATCTTCTCACTTCAGAACACTTCAACCCCAAGGCATCAATTTGGACTTCACCAGTTTCCTCATTTCCCCTTCCCCCATCTCACCCCAGTTCCAAACCTCCAGCTCAGCACTGTCCCCCTGACTTGCCCTACCTGCCTATGTTCCCTTCCACCTATCCACTCCACCCTCCTCTCTGACCTGTCACTTTCATCCCACTCCCATTCACCCATTGTACTCTTTGCTGCCTTCCTCCAGCCTTCTCTCTGACCTATCACCTCCATCCCCACCCTCACCCACCTATTGTTCTCTATGCTACTTTCACCCCACCCCCACTTACCTCTCATTTATCTCTCCATCCTGTAGGCACTCCACCTCTATTCCTGATAACCGAAGTGTCGATTTTCCTGCTCCTCGGATGCTGCCTGAACTGCTGTGCTTTTCCAGCACCGCTCTAATCTAGAATCTGGTTTCCAGCATCCGCAGGCCTTGGTTTTATCTTTTCTCTAAAATTCTCTTATATTTGCCTTTCCATCTGTCTGTCACTCTCGATCAACACACAACTCTTTCTCTGGAATCTCCTCCAGCCACCATTATCTCTGTAACTCTAATCCCTAAAGTTGTTTCACCCACTGACATTCTCAACTTCTGTTGAACTCTGTAACGTCTTCGAGTCCCTATAAGAATTGCTATCTCTGTAATATCAATCTGTCCCTACACCCCTGCAATTACTGAAACACTCCTTGCATTTGTGAGAAGGCAGGTGGAATGACAGAATTAACTGAAATGATCTGGTATGATTGAACAGTCAGTATGTCGATGCGGCTGCGGAATGACCATGGCTGGGGGTTGTCGGGATTGAGGCAAAAGAGACAAAAAACCAAATGAAATCAAGTGGTGTTGTGAACAGATACATTCAGTGTATTAGTGAGACAGCAATGTGGATTGGAAGATCAAAATGTCGATTCTTTCTGGCTGAAGCTGAGAAACAACAAGGGGCAGCAACTGTAAGTAGAAATTATTTTGCAAGCACCATTCAGTGATGGTCATGCAAATATGCTTTCAGTCAGGTACTTGTAGCGAGGGCACTGAAGTAACTATGTGTGATAGGAATCTCGACTGGATAACTAATAAGCATCAGTGCTGCAATGGATTGAGTCCTGGATTGTATCTGAGATGGTTTTCTATCACAACATACAATGGGCTATTCTGGATCAAATGCTGTGTAATGATAAATGTCTAATAATGTCATTATAAACGAATTCTGTGAGCACAGAACCATAATATTATACAATATTTTATTTAGGTTGAAACTGATTAATAGAACATCGTTCGACAGAGAAGTCGAATTAAGCCATTTGGCCCATCAAGTATTTCTGCGACTGAATGAGATCATGGCAGATCTGATGATCCCAAACTCTACTTTCCTATGTTTTCCATGTAACCCCTGTTTCCCTGCTGAAGTAAAATGGAGCCATTTCTACTGTAAACATACTGAAAGACCCAGCCTTGACAGCCCTCTGAAGTAAGGAATTCCACAGATTCACGATCCTCTGAGTGAACACATTCCTCCTCATCACTGTCTTTAGATTAGATTCTCTACAGTGTGGCAACAGGCTATTTGGGCCAACAAGTCCCTCCGAAGAGGGATCCATTCCCCTACATTTTTTACCTCTGACTAAATGCACCAAACACTGTGGGAAACCTCGCATGGCCAAATTACCTGATCTGCACAACTTTGGATTGTGGGAAGAAACCAGAGCACCTAGAGGAAAGCCACGCTGACACGGGAAGAATGTGCACACTCCACACAGACAGTCACCCGAGGCTGGAATCAAACCCGGATCCCTATCGTTGTGAGGCAGCAGTGTTAACCACTGAGCCACCATATATCATGAACGATGAGCCCTTGCTTGGATTTTATGTCACCTGTTTGCAGCTTCTCCCACAAGAGAAACCAAAGGAAATGCCAAATATCATTATTGCATATGACTAGATGATTGGTGGAGTTGTGGACACGAAGGAAGGCTATCAAAGTTTACAGTAGGATATTGATCAGCTTGAAAGGTACGTGGAGAAATAGCAAATTGAGTTTTATCTGGACAAGTGTGAGATAGTTAGGAGGCTGTGGGGCAATGATATATTCAGAGACCTTGGTGCTTTTCCATCACTGCCTGAAATTGGTATAACAAGTGGATAAGATCGGAAAGAAAGCACATTGAAAGCCTGTTCCCATGACATGCAGATTTGAGTATCGAGGGTTGAACATCATGCTCTAACTGTTTGAGACTGGTTTGGACACAATTGGTGTACTGCGGGCAGTTTTCATTACCACAAAATAGGTGATATGGAGAATTTGAATTTGGAAAGGATACAAAAGCAGATTACCTGAATGTTGCCCGTGTTCGATATTTTGAGAGTGTGTTAGCTTTCTGGTGAGATTGGACAAACTTGGATTGTTTTGTCAGAGTGTAAGTGAAAAAGGGGCGACCAGGTACAGGAATATAGAATTAGGAGAGTCAAGGATAATGTGAATAATTGAAATCTCTTTTTGAATGTGCAAGTGACAAACACAATGGTGCATAGGATTAATGTGAGACGGAAATGTTTAAATGAGATATCTGCGGCAAGTGTCTTTTTTTAACGAAACGAACAGAAGGTGTCTTGGGAGATTGTAGAAGCAGAAATGTTAGCAAAGTTTTCAAGTGGCATTTAGACAGACATATGAATATATAGCGAGTAGAGCAATGCGGACCATTTGCAGGCAGATGGTATTAGATTGGAATAACATTATGGTAAAAAATAATCCATGGAAGGCACTAATCTATTTTCTAACTTAGAGGCATCTACTCTGTCAAAACCATTGGAATCTTGAATGTTTCATGAAATTGTTCACACATTCTTCTCAACTGCAATGAGTTCAAACTCAATCCATTCATGATCTTCTCATGAGCAAAGCCATCGATTTTCAAGATCAGTCTAGTGAAGCTTTTGTAGGCTGCCTTAAATGCAATTATTCTATTCAGAATGTTCTGAGTGTGGTCTGACTCGTACCTTGTATAGTTTCAGCAACACCTCCCTTACTTTATTCTCCATTCGCTTTGAAATAAATGCCAGCATTTGATTTGCCTTTTCCACTACATGTGGAACCTGTAAGCAACCTTTTTCAGATTGATACACAAGGATCTCCCTAAATCCTTTGAGCAAATACTCTGAAACCAAATGGTGTTAGCCTGATGGTAATATTGGAATGTGCTGGAACGTATTAGAAAGGATATGACAAAAAAGAAGAACTGGACTCTTGGAAACAATGGGAGACTCATTTTATAAAAGATATTTGTTTTTATGAGCCTGTTTGATTTTATTTGTTGGTAAGACTATAGGCAGAATAGTTGTAAGAGCAGTTAAGAATGAGGGAGGCGAAAGTGACGGCGCAACATGGTTTATTTGAAGTTTCAGAAGTTTTTTGACAATGTTCCACAAGGTCTAAAGAATAAATAAGGAGAGAATGGACGCCTGTAAAAATCAACAACGCCATCTAGGTGTGGGACCAGAGGATATGGGTAGGATATTGACAAAAATTTCCTGTCAGAATTTACTGTGGAGAAAGTCATGAACAGTTGGGAACATGGGAAATAATTAGTGATGCTTTGGAAAGAATCCACAACAGAGAAGAAAAGGTACTGGTAGCCTTCAAACGAATACAGGTAGCTTAATTCTCAGGAGCTCATCAGGTGGAACCCAGGGTACTCTGACAAGCTAGGGACCCCTAACCAAAATTATGTGTGTCCATGATTGCCACAGTGAGTTGCAGTAAGACTGCTTTTCCATCACTTCCTGCCATTGTAATACTGTCCTTCACTAACAATGCCACATCCCCCCCTTTCCTCATCTTCCTTGTTCTTACTGAAACATCTAAACCCTGAAACCTGCAACAACATTCCTGTCCAAGCTCTATCTGTGTCTTAAATGGCCACAACATTGAAATCCCAGGTACTAACACATGCTGCAAGTTTACCCACCTTATTCCGGATGTTCCTGGTGTGAAGTAGATGCACTTCAAATCACCTTCCTGCTTTTGACCTTGAAATCTTATTTATGACCTCACTACTCTCAACCTCATGAACAGTGCAGCTCCAACTCAGGTTCCCAGCTGAATTAGTTTAAACTCTCTAAAATAGCATGAGCAAATTTCCCTCCCAGGATATTGGTACCCTTTGGTTCAGGTGTAAACAATCCCATTTGTTGAAGTCTCACTTACCCCAGAACGAGCCTCAATTATCCAATTATCTGAGTCCCTCCACCCTGCACCATCCCTGCAGCCATATGTTCAATTCTGCTCTCTTCGTATTCCTCGCCTCGCCAGCACGTGGCATGGTTAGCATAGGACATTGAACATTACAGTGCAGTACAGGCCCTTTGGCTCTCGATATTGCGCCGCACTGTCATACTAATCTGAAGCCCATCCCACCTACACTATTCCATGTACATCCATATGACTACTTAAATGCACTTAAACATGGCGAATATATGACTGTTGCAGGCAAAGAATTCTTTACTCTCTGAGTAAAGAAACTACCTCTGACATCTATCTTATACCTATCTACCCTCATTTTAAAGTTGTGTCCCCTCGTGTTTGCCGTCCCCGTACTTGGAAATAGGCTCTCCATGTCCACCGTATCTAAACCCTCTGATTATCATGCATGCCTCTATTAAGTCACCTCTCAACCTTCTTCTCTCTAATGAGAGCAGCCTCAAGGCTCTCAGCCTTTCCTCGTAAGACATTCCTTCCATACCAGGCAACATCCTAGCAAATCTTCCCTGCACCCTTTTCAAAGCTTCCACATCTTTCTTGTAATGCGGTGACCAGAATTGTACACAATACTCCAAGTGTGGCCGTACCAGAGCTTTGTACAGCTGCAGCATAGCCTCCTGGTTCTGGAACTCAATCCCTCTATTAATAAAGGTCAAAACACTGTATGCCTTCTTAACAACCCTTCAATCTGGGTGGCAACTTTCCGGAATATGTGTACATGGACAATGAGATCTCTCTGCTCCTCTGCACTCCCAAGAATTTTACCATTGGCCCAGTACTTTGCATTCCGATTACTCCGTCCAAAGTGTATCACCTCACACTTGTCCACATTAAATTCCATTTGCCACCTCTCAGCTTTTTCCTATCCATGTCTCTCTGCAACCTCCTACATCCTTCGTCATTATCCACAACTCCACTGACTTTACTGTGGTCCGCAAATTTACTAACCCACCCTTCTGAGCCCTTATCGAGGTCATTATACAAATGACGAAAAGCAGTGGACCCAATACCGACCTAAAGTCAGATTCTTGATGAAGGGCTTTTGCCCAGAACGATGATTTTCCTGCTCCTCAGATGCTGCTGACCTGCTGTGCTTTTCCAGTGCCACTCTAATCTACATTCCATCCAGATCTTGGAACTTGTCCACCTCAATGCCTTTTAGAATACCCAACACTTCCTCCCTCCTTATGTTAATTTGACTTAGAGTACTCAAAGATCTATCCCTAACCTCAGTATCCATTATCATTGTGGGATATCGGTAAAGTAGCGTTACTTCTGCAAACATAATTACTTATGCAAGGTAAATGAACTGTATAATTGTTTCAATCAAGAGCTGAGTCAACAAGAATGAAAACTATGTGAAGGAAACATATAATTGTTTTTGTATTAGCTAAAATGTGCATACAAGAATGAAACCTGCCTGCAAACAATGGTAGATGTTACAGGCAAATAGATCAGGTGCTGTGAGGATGTAGTTAAGCTAGATATGCTTGTACAAGCAGCAGTTATAAGCATCTGTTTCCCATTTCTGCAAAAGCAAAAGAAATATAAAGCCCAATTAAAAGGTCATAAGGATCAATATGCTTGGGGAAAGAGAGGAAATGTCACAAATGGGGGAAATAGATAGCAGTGAAGGTGGATATACCTAACAATGGGCCACAGCAGGATGTGATGAAATGGCCAAGTAAAACTTGTAGTAAAAAATGAGGTCTGCAGATGCTGGAGATCACAGCTGAAAATGTGTTGCTGGTTAAAGCACAGCAGGTTAGGCAGCATCCAAGGAATAGGAAATTCGACGTTTCGGGCATAAGCCCTTCATCAGGTAAAACTTGTACTTTGTTATGCACAAGGCCGGATAAGGCAAGAGATAAACAATAGTAGTGGGAACCGGGTTTGGAGTCGTGATTTCTATATAAGATATGTACTTGCTAAGCTCTGGGTGTCTATTTCAGGTACCACGCTTGCAAGCGTATAAATAAACATACTGATTGCTTCAGATCTTGTCTCAGACTGAAATTATTGAAGTGAGTGAGCTTCGTTTCTTACAATTGGGTCCGCCCGGGATATTCTTCCATCGCAGGGGGAAGTGGCAGCCCCGGACACTAGGAAGACACGTCCCGTTCTCTTGTCCCGGTTTGGTCTGTTCCCTTGGGCGAATTGTACGAATCACACAAGAGAATCTGAATCAGACAGGGAAAGGAGGTCGATAGAAGATATGGCAAAAAGGGACCAGGCAACTCTGTGCACAGACCAAGGCAAGAAACTGACTTTTAGGTGTTGCCTTGGTGGCCGGAAATAAGGCTATTTTATCGCTGAGGGACTGGCGAGGGCCCCGAGAAATGGGGGGTAGGCAGATTAAGTCGAACTGTGAGGAAGTAAAGGAAGAAAAAGTCCCTGGTAACATTTCTCCTGAAGGTCCGTTAGGGAGGATGTTGCGGGAATGGACTAGTAACACTTATACAAGGACAAAAAAATGAAAAGAAAATGATTAATATTGTTGTTTAGCATGGTCCAAAGAACCAATCCTTCGTCCGGCTGTCTTCTGGCCAAAGTATGGTTCGGACGAGGATTGGGTATGTCAGTATTTAGAATTGTATGTGAATGAGAAACAACCTTTTAATCAAGAAGAGGCGGACTATGCATCCTGTTGGAAGGGGAGTTTGGGAATGATGGTTTCCCCCTCTGCCCCAACCAATCCCTGGGATCCTCTTGCATGCTAGCACACGCCCCCCCCCCCCCCCCCCCAATACCATAAAATCAGAATTAGGTGAAATGGATGAGGAGGAGAGACAGACAGACAGGGACAGGGAACGGATGGCCCACAAGAGGAGGACGAAGGGGTGGTGGACGGGGACGTTGTTGTTTCCAACCCTCAATCCTCAACAGAAGAAAGGGAAGATAAGGTAGATGGAGAGGATGCCTCAGGAATATCTAAACCAAAGCCTAAGGGGGAGAAACAAAAACAAAACAAAGGGGAAGAACGTAAATACTTATCCCGTCGGGATAAGGGGACAAAGAGATTGGGTTTGTAAGTGCCTCCCTCACCAGTAGGGAGGTCAGAACATTTAAAAATGAGATGAAGCTCCTGGTTGAAGATCCGGTAGGGTTCTCTGAACAAATTGATCAATTTTTGGGGCCCAGTCTCTATACGTGGACTCAGTTAATGTCTATTTGAATATACTATTTACTGGGGAAGAAAGGGGACTTATACGAGGAGCAGCCATTAAAATAAGGGACAGGGAGCATCCCATTGGACAGGGATAGACGAAGTTTCCCTTCAGAAACCCCCTGTGGGAAAATCAAAATTCGGAGCAGAGAGAAGAAATGAGGGAATTGATTCCAAAAGGAGTTAGAGAGGCAGTTCCAAAGCCGTACAATTTGACTAAAGCCATTGAAGTTAGACAGGAGAAAGATGGGACTCCATCAGCTTTCTTGCAAAGATTAAGATACTCAATGCGGAAATACTCCGGAATGAAACCTGAGGACCCAGTGGCACAGGGTATTTTGCAAGTACATTTTGTGACAAAGGCATGGTCAGACACACAGAGAAAGATAGAGAAGATTGTATCAGATACAGGGTGGAGTGAAAAACCATTAGATGAATTGTTAAGCGTGGCACAGAAAGTGTGTGTGAAGAGAGCGGATGAGAGACAAAAACAGAAGGCAAAAATGATGGTAGCTACGATTGTTGAGGTAGTGAAGAATAGAATGGAACCAATAGTGAGCAACCAGAACGGCGAATGGCAGCATGTAGGACAGAGTGGAAGAGGGTGAGGGAGCAGACAAGGGGGAGCATTTGATAGAGGGTTTGGGCGACAGGGGCAGAGATGGAAGTCTCCACAGGCAGAATGCTATTGAGGCAAATTAGGGCAATTTGAGCTAGAGTGTCCTGATCTACAAATGGAAGAAAGGGCAATTTCGCTAATGAATTTTGATGAAGAATCGGGGTGTCAGGGATTCCTGCCCCTATGCCCACCAGGAACCCTTGATAAACTTGAAGGTGGGACCCTGTCGGGAAGAGGTGGTCTTCCTTGTAGCTACAGGGGTAGTACGGTCATCGCTGAATTTTAAACCAAAGAAAGTAGGAATGTCAACATGGTCAATAACTGTTTCTGGAGTAAAAGGGGAAGGATTTACTGTTCCAGTATTTGAACCTATGATGATAGAAGTTCCTAAGGATAGAGTCACAGGGAAACTGTTGTATATCCTCGATATAGGAAGTAACTACTAGGGAGAGATTTAATTATCCTCTTAGGACTGGAGATTGGTAATCAGGAAAAAGAATTAGCTGTACAAATGGCAATATTGACAGAGGATGTGGAGAGAGAGAGATAGGAGCTGAAAATGATCTCCAGCATCTGCAGTCCTCACTTTCTTGGAGAAGAGAGAGAGATAGACCCTATTGTATGGGTTAGAGATTGGAATCGTCGAAAAAATACAGATCCCTCCCCTAGAAATAAGTTTAAAAAGGAAAGGGGGCGTTGTCTGTGAACCACAATGTCCCACTTCCTTAGAAGGTAAACGAGGACTGCAGTCAGTAATTGCGGGACTGATTAGAGATGGACTGTTGGAGCCATGCATTTCTCCTTATAATACCCCAATTCTACCAGTACAGAAATCCAATGGAACTTATCAATTGGTGCAGAATTTTAGAACATTGAATCGAATGGTAAAGATCAGGCACCAAGTGGTGCCAAATCCCTATACCTTATTAAGTAAGATCCCTCATAACCACAAATGGTTTAGTGTGATAGATTTAAAGGATGCCTTTTGGGCTTGTCCCTTGGCGGAGGAAAGGAGGAATTTGCTTGCCTTTGAATGGGACGACCCCAAGACAGGACGGAAATAGCAATACCGGTGGACTGTGCTCCCCCAGGGGTTAATGGGATCCCTGAATTTATTTGGACAGATGTTAGAACAAATATTGGAGGAATTTAGCAGCTCCAAGAGAACTACCCTGTTGCAGTATGAAGACGATCTCTTAGTAACAGGAAAAAGAAGAGAAAGAGTAGTAGAAGCCATTAACATATGATTGAATTTCCTGGTTCAGCAGGGACTGCGTGTCTAAAATCAAACCACAAAATGTGGAGCAAGAAGTGAAATACTTGGGATATTTACTTAGTGAGGGAAAGCGAAAGATAAGCCTGGAATGGATAGAGGGAATAGTGGGGATGCTGCTGCCCAGGATTAAACTGGAGTTACATAAATATTTGGGTCTAGCAGGATATTGCAGATTGTGGATTGAGTCTTATGCTCAAAAGACTAAGAAATTATATCTCAAACTATTAGAGGATGAACCAAACTGTCTGAGTTTGGATGATGAGGAAAAAGAACTAGTTGAGGAACTCAAAAGAGATCTGATCCATGCCCCGTGTTAGCCCTACCTTCTCGAGATAAACCTTTCCATCTCTTTGCTACTGTAGATAAGGGAGCGGCTTTGGGAATACTAACCCAGAGGTGGGGTGGAATGAAACAGCCAGTAGCACACCTTTCGAAGCTATTGGATCCAGTATCCCTGGGCTGACCTGAGTGTGTGCAGGCCGTGGGTGCCACTGCACTGTTGGTGGAGAAAAGCAGAAAGCTTACATTTTGGGGACCCCTAACAGTAAGCACCCCACACCAAGTGAGAACGATCCTAAACCAACATGCTAGGCGATGGTTGACAGATTCACGGATTCTGAAATATGTGGCAATATTAATAGAAAAGGATGATCTAGTATTGGTCACGGACAATTGTTTAAATCCAGCTGTCTTTCTTTTGAAAGGGCAAGGAGAATCTCCTCAGAATCCAGAGCACGACCACCTTCACATTATAGAATACCAAACTAAGGTCTGCATTGACCTGAGAGAACTTCTGCTTTATGCAGGAGTCCGACTTTTTCTAGACAGATCATCCTGAAGGGAAAAGACATAATGGGCATACAGTTATAGACGGGATGAAAGGTAGTGTGGTAGAGGCAGGAAGGTTGCCAAATGGGTGGTCAGCTCAGATCTGCGAACTCTATGCATTGGGAAGAGCTCTTAGGGCATTACAAAATAAAGAGGGAACAGTACACACTGACTCTAAATATGCATTTGGTGTTGTGCACACTTTCGGAAAGATATGGCAGGAAAGGGGACTGATCAAAAGCCTGGGGAAGGAATTAGCACATGAGGAGTTGATTAAATGGGTCTTGGAGTCCCTATTACTCCCCCGAGAAATAGCGGTAGTGCATATAAATGATCATCAGAAAGGTAAATGAACCAGAAGTTAGAGGGAATAGATAAGCTGATGAAGTGGCTAAAGAAGCAGCCCTGAACCCACAAGAAGTGGTGATTCATTCCCTAATACCGACTGTCCCAGATCCTCGGGAAATTCCTATATTTACTGAAAGAAGAAAAAGAATTGAAAGATTTAGGGGCTTCAAAAACAGCAGATGAGCATTGGATGTTACCTGATGGAAGGGAAATGCTAAACAAAATGATGATGCGAGAAATTATGTCTGTCCTACATCAAGGCAGCCATTGGAGAGTACAAGCAATGTGTAATTTAAGTCTTAGGGAATATGGATGTAACGGAATATATACAATTGCTAAACAAATATGTGAGGGATGTACACTCTGCATAAAGGTAAACAAGAACGTCTTGAGAAAACAGACACCGGGAGGAAGAGATCCGGGATTGACACCCCTCCAGAGTATACAAGTAGATTCTTCTGAACTACCCAGAGTAGGAAGATTAAAATATATGCTAGTCATAGTAGATCATTTATCTAGTTGGGTTGAGGCATAACCCCTAGCTACTGCCACTGCGAGTGGGGTGTCTAAAACAATATTAGAGCAAATAATTTCCGGATATGGGCTAGTGAACCGTTTAGATTCTGACCAAGGAACTCATTTTACCACTAAAGTGTTACATCCAGGGGGTAATGAAAGGGTTGGGAATTTCGTGGGAGTTCCACAGTCCACGGCACCCTCTATCATGTGTAAGGGTTGAGAGAATGAAGCAAACACTCAAACAACAGCTCTCTAAATTGATGATAGAAAGCAGACTCCCTTGGACCAAATGTTTCCCTATTGCTCTCTTGTGAGTACGAACAGCCCCAAGGAAAGAGTTGTGACTATCCTCCTATGAAATCTTATTTGGATTAGCTTATCTGAGAATGAATGGTGAATTGCCAATTCCCGAAAATAAAGACTTGTTCCTAAAGAAGTATATACTGGGATTGTCCTCCTCTTTGTCTTTCCTCAGGAAACGGTTTATTGGCACAGACTCCGCCCCTTGAATTCACCGTTCATACCATCCGGACGGGAGATTGGGTCTTAGTAAAATTACGGACAGAGACTAAATTTGTACTGACGGAAAAATATTCTAAGTGTCAGTGGTAACTGATTTGTACTGCTTCAAAAATATTCCAAGTGTGAGTGCTTCGTGATTTGTACTGCTTCAAAAATATTCTAAGTGTCGCTGGTTACAGATTTGTACTGCTTCAAAAATATTCTAAGTGTCGCTGGTTACTGATTTGTACTGACTGAAAAATATTCTAAGTGTCGCTGGTTACTGATTTGTACTGACTGAAAAATATTCTAAATGTCAGTGGTTATGATTTGTGCTGCTTCAAAAATATTCTAATGTCAGTGGTTACTGATTTGTACTGCTTCAAAAATATTCTAAGTGTCAGTGGTTACTGATTTGTACTGCTTCAAAAATATTCTAAGTCTCGCTGTTTACTGATTTGTACTGGTTCAAAAATATTCTGAGTGTCAGTGGTTACAGATTTGTACTGCTTCAAAAATATTCTAAGTGTCAGTGGTTACTGATTTGTACTGACTGAAAAATATTCTAAGTGTCAGTGGTTACTGATTTGTACTGCTTCAAAAATATTCTAAATGTCGCTGGTTACTGATTTGCACTGCTTCAAAAATATTCTAAGTCTCGCTGGTTACTGATTTGTACTGCTTCAAAAATATTCTAAGTGTCAGTGGTTACTGATTTCTACGGCTTCAAAGATATTCTAAGTGTCGCTGGTTACTGATTTGTACTGACTGAAAAATATTTTAAGTGTCACTGCTTAGAATGTTTTTCAGTCAGTACAAATAACCAAGCAGCGACACTTCGAATATTTTTCAGTCAGTACAAATCAGTAACCAGCGACACTGAGAATATTTTTCAGTCAGTACAAATCAGTAACCAGCGACACTTGGAATATTTTTGAAGCAGTACAAATCAGTAACCACTGACACTTAGAATATTTTTCAGTCAGTACAAATCACTAAGCACTGACACTTAGAATATTTTTGAAGCAGTACAAATCTGTAACCACTGACACTTAGTGATTTGTATTGACTGAAAAATATTCTAAGTGTCAGTGGTTACAGATTTGTACTGCTTCAAAAATATTCTAAGTGTCAGTGCTTAGTGACTTGTACTGACTGAAAAATATTCTAAGTGTCAGTGGTTACAGATCTGTTCTGCTTCAAAAATATTCTAAGTGTCAGTGGTTACTGATTTGTACTGCTTCAAAAACATTCAATGTGTCGCTGGTTACTGATTTCTACTGACTGAAATATATTCTAAGTGACAGTGGTTACAGTCAGTAGAAATCAGTAACCAGCGACACATTGAATGTTTTTGAAGCAGTACAAATCAGTAACCACTGACACTTCGAATACTTTTGAAGCAGTACAAATCACTAAGCAATCACACTTGGAATATTTTTGAAGCAGTACAATTCAGTTACCAAAGACACTTAGAATATATTTCAACCAGTACAAATCAGTAACCAGCGACACTTAGAATATTTTACAGACAGTACAAATCAGTAACCAGCGACACTTGGGATATTTTTGAAGCAGTACAAATCTGTAACCAGCAACACTTAGAATATTTTTCAGTCAGTACAAATGAGTAACCACTGATACTTAGAATATTTTTGAAACAGTACAAATCAGTAACCACTGACACTTGGAATATTTTTGAAGCAGCACAAATCAGTAACCACTGACACTTAGAATATTTTTCAGTCAGTACAAATCAGTAACCAGCGACACTTGGAATATTTTTGAAGCAGTACAAATCTGTAACCACTGACACTTTGAATATTTTTGAAGCAGTACAAATCACTAAGCAGCGACACTTAGAATATTTTTCAGTCAGTACAAATCAGTAACCAGCAACACTTAGAATATTTTTCAGCCAGTACAAATCAGTAACCAGCGACACTTGGAATATTTTTCAGTCAGTACAAATCAGTAACCAGCGACACTTTGAATATTTTTGAAGCAGTACAAATCAGTAACCACTGACACTTAGAATATTTTTCACTGTGTACAAATCATTGACCACTGACACTGAGAATACTTTTCAGTCAGGACAAATCAGTAACCAGCAACACTTAGAATATTTTTCAGTCAGTACAAATCAGTAACCAGCGACAATTAGAATATTTTTGAAGCAGTACAAATCAGTAACCACTGACACTTAGAATATTTTACAGTCAGTACAAATCAGTAACCAGCGACACTTGGAATATTTTTGAAGCAGTACAAATCAGTAACCACTGACACTTTGAATATTTTTGAAGCAGTACAAATCTGTAACAACTGACACTTAGAATATTTTTCAGTCAGTACAAATCAGTAACCAGCGACACTTAGAATATTTTTGAAGCAGTACAAATCAGTAACCACTGACACTTAGAATATTTTTCACTGTGTACAAATCATTAACCACTGACACTTAGAATACTTTTCAGTCAGTACAAATCAGTAACCAGCAACACTTAGAATATTTTTCAGTCAGTACAAATCAGTAACCAGCGACACTTAGAACATTTTTGAAGCAGTACAAATCAGTAACCACTGACACTTTGAATATTTTTGAAGCAGTACAAATCACGAAGCAGCGACACTTAGAATATTTTTCAGTCAGTACAAATCAGTAACCAGCAACACTTGGAATATTTTTCAGTCAGTACAAATCAGTAACCAGCGACACTTGGAATATTTTTGAAGCAGTACAAATCAGTAACCACTGACACTTTGAATATTTTTCAGTCAGTACAAATCAGTAACCAGCAACACTTAGAATATTTTTCAGCCAGTACAAATCAGTAACCAGCGACACTTGGAATATTTTTGAAGCAGTACAAATCAGTAACCAGCGAGACTTAGAATATTTTTGAAACAGTACAAATCAGTAACCACTGACACTTGGAATATTTTTGAAGCAGAAGAAATCAGTAACCACTGACACTTAGAATATTTTTCAGTCAGTACAAATCAGTAACCAGCGACACTTGGAATATTTTTGAAGCAGTACAAATCAGTAACCACTGACACTTTGAATATTTTTGAAGCAGTCCAAATCTGTAACCACTGACACTTAGAATACTTTTGAAGCAGTACAAATCACTAAGCAATCACACTTGGAATATTTTTGAAGCAGTACAAAACAGTTACCACTGACACTTAGAATATATTTCAGTCAGTACAAATCAGGAACCAGCGACACTTGGAATATTTTTGAAGCAGTACAAATCAGTAACCACTGACACTTTGAATATTTTTGAAGCAGTACAAATCGGTAACCACTGACACTTGGAATATTTTTCAGTCAGTACAAATCAGTAACCACTGACACTTAGAATATTTTTCACTGTGTACAAATCATTAACCACTGACACTTAGAATACTTTTCAGTCAGTACAAATCAGTAACCAGCAACACTTAGAATATTTTTCAGTCAGTACAAATCAGTAACCAGCGACACTTAGAACATTTTTGAAGAAGTACAAATCAGTAACCACTGACACTTATAATACTTTTGAAACAGTACAAATCACTCAGCAATCACACTTAGAATATTTTTGAAGCAGTACAAATCAGTTACCACTGACACTTAGAATATATTTCAGTCAGTACAAATCAGGAACCAGCGACACTTGGAATATTTTTGAAGCAGTACAAATTAGTAACCACTGACACTTGGAATATTTTTGTAGCAGTACAAATCACTAAGCAGCGACACTTAGAATATTTTTCAGTCAGTACAAATCTGTAACCAGCAACACTTAGAATATTTTTCAGTCAGTACAAATCAGTAACCAGCGACACTTAGAATATGTTTGAAGCAGTACAAATCAGTAACCAGCGACACTTAGAATATTTTTGAAGCAGTACAAATCAGTAACCACTGACACTTAGAATATTTTTCACTGTGTACAAATCATTGACCACAGACACTGAGAATACTTTTCAGTCAGTACAAATCAGTAACCAGCAACACTTAGAATATTTTTCAGTCAGTACAAATCAGTAACCAGCGACAATTAGAATATTTTTGAAGCAGTACAAATCAGTAACCACTGACACTTAGAATATTTTACAGTCAGTACAAATCAGTAACCAGCGACACTTGGAATATTTTTGAAGCAGTACAAATCAGTAACCACTGACACTTTGAATATTTTTGAAGCAGTACAAATCACGAAGCAGCGACACTTAGAATATTTTTCAGTCAGCACAAATCAGTAACCAGCAACACTTAGAATATTTTTCAGTCAGTACAAATCAGTAACCAGCGACACTTCGAATATTTTTGAAGCAGGACAAATCAGTGAACAGTGACACTTAGAATATTTTTGAAGCAGCACAAATCAGTAACCACTGACACTTTGAATATTTCTGAAGCAGTACCTATCTGTAACCACTGACACTTAGAATATTTTTCAGTCAGTACAAATCAGTAACCAGCGACACTTGGAATATTTTTGAAGAAGTACAAATCAGTAACCAGCGAGACTTAGAATATTTTTGAAACAGTACAAATCAGTAACCACTGACACTTAGAATACTTTTGAAGCAGTACAAATCACTAAGCAATCACACTTAGAATATTTTTGAAGCAGTACAAATCAGTTACCACTGACACTTAGAATATATTTCAGTCAGTACAAATCAGTAACCAGCGACACTTGGATTATTTTTGAAGCAGTACAAATCAGTAACCATTGATGCTTTGAATATTTTTGAAGCAGTACAACTCACGAAGCAGCGACACTTAGAATATTTTTCAGTCAGTACAAATCAGTAACCAGCAACACTTGGAATATTTTTCAGTCAGTACAAATCAGTAACCAGCGACACTTGGAATATTTTTGAAGCAGTACAAATCAGTAACCACTGACACTTTGAATATTTTTGAAGCAGTACAAATCACTAAGCAGCGACACTTAGAATATTTTTCAGTCAGTACAAATCAGTAACCAGCAACACTTAGAATATTTTTCAGCCAGTACAAATCAGTAACCAGCGACACTTGGAATATTTTTGAAGCAGTACAAATCAGTAACCAGCGAGACTTAGAATATTTTTGAAGCAGTCCAAATCTGTAACCACTGACACTTAGAATACTTTTGAAGCAGTACAAATCACTAAGCAATCACACTTGGAATATTTTTGAAGCAGTACAAAACAGTTACCACTGACACTTAGAATATATTTCAGTCAGTACAAATCAGGAACCAGCGACACTTGGAATATTTTTGAAGCAGTACAAATCAGTAACCACTGACACTTTGAATATTTTTGAAGCAGTACAAATCTGTAACCACTGACACTTGGAATATTTTTCAGTCAGTACAAATCAGTAACCACTGACACTTAGAATATTTTTCACTGTGTACAAATCATTAACCACTGACACTTAGAATACTTTTCAGTCAGTACAAATCAGTAACCAGCAACACTTAGAATATTTTTCAGTCAGTACAAATCAGTAACCAGCGACACTTAGAACATTTTTGAAGAAGTACAAATCAGTAACCACTGACACTTATAATACTTTTGAAACAGTACAAATCACTCAGCAATCACACTTAGAATATTTTTGAAGCAGTACAAATCAGTTACCACTGACACTTAGAATATATTTCAGTCAGTACAAATCAGTAACCAGCGACACTTGGAATATTTTTGAAGCAGTACAAATCAGTAACCACTGACACTTTGAATATTTTTGAAGCAGTACAAATCACTAAGCAGCGACACTTAGAATATTTTTCAGTCAGTACAAATCTGTAACCAGCAACACTTAGAATATTTTTCAGTCAGTACAAATCAGTAACCAGCGACACTTAGAATATGTTTGAAGCTGTACAAATCAGTAACCACTGACACTTAGAATACTTTTGAAGCAGTACAAATCACTAAGCAATCACACTTGGAATATTTTTGAAGCAGTACAATTCAGTTACCAAAGACACTTAGAATATATTTCAATCAGTACAAATCAGTAACCAGCGACACTTAGAATATTTTACAGACAGTACAAATCAGTAACCAGCGACACTTGGAATATTTTTGAAGCAGTACAAATCAGTAACCACTGACACTTTGAATATTTTTGAAGCAGTACAAATCTGTAACCACTGACACTTAGAATATTTTTCAGTCAGTACAAATCAGTAACCAGCGACACTTAGAATATTTTTGAAGCGGTACAAATCAGTAACCACTGACACTTAGATACTTTTCAGTCAGTACAAATCAGTAACCAGCGACACTTAGAATATTTTTGAAGCAGTACAAATCACAAAGCAGCGGCACTTGGAATATTTTTCAGTCAGTACAAATCAGTAACCAGCGACACTTAGAATATATTTGAAGCAGTACAAATCACTAAGCACTGACACTTAGAATATTTTTGAAGCAGTACAAATCAGTGAACAGTGACACTTAGAATACTTTTGAAGCAGTACAAATCACTAAGCAATCACACTTGGAATATTTTTGAAGCAGTACAAATCACTAAGCAGCGACACTTAGAATATTTTTCAGTCAGTACAAATCAGTAACCAGCAACACTTGGAATATTTTTCAGTCAGTACAAATCAGTATCCAGCGACACTTAGAATATTTTTGAAGCAGTACAAATCACTAAGCACTGATACTTAGAATATTTTTGAAGCAGTACAAATTAGTAACCCACTGACACTTGGAATATTTTTGAAGCAGTACAAATAAGTGAAAGGTGACACTTAGAATATTTTTTAAGCAGCGCAAATCAGTAACCACTGACACTTTGAATATTTTTGAAGCAGTACAAATCAGTAACCAGCGACACTTAGAACATTTTTGAAGCAGTACAAATCAGTAACAACTGACACTCAGAATACTTTTGAAGCAGTACAAATCACTAAGCAATCACACTTGGAATATTTTTGAAGCAGTACAATTCAGTTACCAAAGACACTTAGAATATATTTCAATCAGTACAAATCAGTAACCAGCGACACTTGGAATATTTTTGAGGTAGTACAAATCTGCAACCACTGACACTTGGAATATTTTTGAAGCAGTACAAATCAGTAACCAGCGAGACTTAGAATATTTTTGAAACAGTACAAATCAGTAACCACTGACACTTTGAATATTTTTGAAGCAGCACAAATCAGTAACCACTGACACTTAGAATATTTTTCAGTCAGTACAAATCAGTAACCAGCGACACTTAGAATATTTTTGAAGCAGTACAAATCAGTAACCACTGACACTTAGAATATTTTTCACTGTGTACAAATCATTAACCACTGACACTTAGAATACTTTTCAGTCAGTACAAATTAGTAACCAGCAACACTTAGAATATTTTTCAGTCAGTACAAATCAGTAACCAGCGACACTTAGAACATTTTTGAAGCAGTACAAATCAGTAACCACTGACACTTAGAATACTTTTGAAACAGTACAAATCACTAAGAAATCACACTTGGAATATTTTTGAAGCAGTACAAATCAGTTACCACTGACACTTAGAATATATTTTAGTCAGTACAAATCAGTAACCAGCGACACTTGTAATATTTTTGAAGCAGTACAAATCAGTAACCACTGACACTTTGAATATTTTTGAAGCCGTACAAATCAATAAGCAGCGACACTTAGAATATTTTTCAGTCAGTACAAATCAGTAACCAGCGACAGTTAGAATATATTTGAAGCAGTACAAATCACTAAGCACTGACACTTAGAATATTTTTGAAGCAGTACAAATCAGTAACCACTGACACTTAGAATACTTTTGAAGCAGTACAAATCACTAAGCAATCAAACTTGGAATATTTTTGAAGCAGTACAAATCAGTTACCAAAGACACTTAGAATATATTTCAGTCAGTACAAATCAGTAACCACTGACACTTTGAATATTTTTGAAGCAGTACAAATCAATAAGCAGCGACACTTAGAATATTTTTCAGTCAGTACAAATCTGTAACCAGCAACACTCAGAATATTTTTCAGTCAGTACAAATCAGTAACCAGCGACAGTTAGAATATATTTGAAGCAGTACAAATCACTAAGCACTGACACTTAGAATATTTTACAGTCAGTACAAATCAGTAACCAGCGACACTTGGAATATTTTTGAAGCAGTACAAATCAGTAACCACTGACACTTTGAATATTTTTGAAGCAGTACAAATCTGTAACAACTGACACTTAGAATATTTTTCAGTCAGTACAAATCTGAAACCAGCAACACTTAGAATATTTTTCAGTCAGTACAAATCAGTAACCAGCGACAATTAGAATATTTTTGAAGCAGTACAAATCAGTAACCACTGACACTTAGAATATTTTACAGTCAGTACAAATCAGTAACCAGCGACACTTGGAATATTTTTGAAGCAGTACAAATCAGTAACCACTGACACTTTGAATATTTTTGAAGCAGTACAAATCTGTAACAACTGACACTTAGAATATTTTTCAGTCAGTACAAATCAGTAACCAGCGACACTTAGAATATTTTTGAAGCAGTACAAATCAGTAACCACTGACACTTAGAATATTTTTCCCTGTGTACAAATCATTAACCACTGACACTTAGAATACTTTTCAGTCAGTACAAATCAGTAACCAGCAACACTTAGAATATTTTTCAGTCAGTACAAATCAGTAACCAGCGACACTTAGAACATTTTTGAAGCAGTACAAATCAGTAACCACTGACACTTTGAATATTTTTGAAGCAGTACAAATCACGAAGCAGCGACACTTAGAATATTTTTCAGTCAGCACAAATCAGTAACCAGCAACACTTAGAATATTTTTCAGTCAGTACAAATCAGTAACCAGCGACACTTCGAATATTTTTGAAGCAGGACAAATCAGTGAACAGTGACACTTAGAATATTTTTGAAGCAGCACAAATCAGTAACCACTGACACTTTGAATATTTCTGAAGCAGTACCTATCTGTAACCACTGACACTTAGAATATTTTTCAGTCAGTACAAATCAGTAACCAGCGACACTTGGAATATTTTTGAAGAAGTACAAATCAGTAACCAGCGAGACTTAGAATATTTTTGAAACAGTACAAATCAGTAACCACTGACACTTAGAATACTTTTGAAGCAGTACAAATCACTAAGCAATCACACTTAGAATATTTTTGAAGCAGTACAAATCAGTTACCACTGACACTTAGAATATATTTCAGTCAGTACAAATCAGTAACCAGCGACACTTGGATTATTTTTGAAGCAGTACAAATCAGTAACCATTGATGCTTTGAATATTTTTGAAGCAGTACAACTCACGAAGCAGCGACACTTAGAATATTTTTCAGTCAGTACAAATCAGTAACCAGCGACACTTGGAATATTTTTCAGTCAGTACAAATCAGTAACCAGCGACACTTGGAATATTTTTGAAGCAGTACAAATCAGTAACCACTGACACTTTGAATATTTTTGAAGCAGTACAAATCAGTAACCAGCGACACTTAGAATATTTTTCAGTCAGTACAAATCAGTAACCAGCAACACTTAGAATATTTTTCAGCCAGTACAAATCAGTAACCAGCGACACTTGGAATATTTTTGAAGCAGTACAAATCAGTAACCAGCGAGACTTAGAATATTTTTGAAGCAGTCCAAATCTGTAACCACTGACACTTAGAATACTTTTGAAGCAGTACAAATCACTAACCAATCACACTTGGAATATTTTTGAAGCAGTACAAAACAGTTACCACTGACACTTAGAATATATTTCAGTCAGTACAAATCAGGAACCAGCGACACTTGGAATATTTTTGAAGCAGTACAAATCAGTATACACTGACACTTTGAATATTTTTGAAGCAGTACAAATCTGTAACCACTGACACTTGGAATATTTTTCAGTCAGTACAAATCAGTAACCACTGACACTTAGAATATTTTTCACTGTGTACAAATCATTAACCACTGACACTTAGAATACTTTTCAGTCAGTACAAATCAGTAACCAGCAACACTTAGAATATTTTTCAGTCAGTACAAATCAGTAACCAGCGACACTTAGAACATTTTTGAAGCAGTACAAATCAGTTACCACTGACACTTAGAATATATTTCAGTCAGTACAAATCAGTAACCAGCGACACTTGGAATATTTTTGAAGCAGTACAAATCAGTAACCACTGACACTTTGAATATTTTTGAAGCAGTACAAATCACTAAGCAGCGACACTTAGAATATTTTTCAGTCAGTACAAATCTGTAACCAGCAACACTTAGAATATTTTTCAGTCAGTACAAATCAGTAACCAGCGACACTTAGAATATGTTTGAAGCAGTACAAATCAGTAACCACTGACACTTAGAATACTTTTGAAGCAGTACAAATCACTAAGCAATCACACTTGGAATATTTTTGAAGCAGTACAATTCAGTTACCAAAGACACTTAGAATATATTTCAATCAGTACAAATCAGTAACCAGCGACACTTAGAATATTTTACAGACAGTACAAATCAGTAACCAGCGACACTTGGAATATTTTTGAAGCAGTACAAATCAGTAACCACTGACACTTTGAATATTTTTGAAGCAGTACAAATCTGTAACCACTGACACTTAGAATATTTTTCAGTCAGTACAAATCAGTAACCAGCGACACTTAGAATATTTTTGAAGCGGTACAAATCAGTAACCACTGACACTTAGATACTTTTCAGTCAGTACAAATCAGTAACCAGCGACACTTAGAATATTTTTGAAGCAGTACAAATCACAAAGCAGCGGCACTTGGAATATTTTTCAGTCAGTACAAATCAGTAACCAGCGACACTTAGAATATATTTGAAGCAGTACAAATCACTAAGCACTGACACTTAGAATATTTTTGAAGCAGTACAAATCAGTGAACAGTGACACTTAGAATACTTTTGAAGCAGTACAAATCACTAAGCAATCACACTTGGAATATTTTTGAAGCAGTACAAATCAGTAACCACTGACACTTAGAATATTTTTGAAGCAGTACAAATCACTAAGCAGCGACACTTAGAATATTTTTCAGTCAGTACAAATCAGTAACCACTGACACTTAGAATACTTTTGAAGCAGCGCAAATCAGTAACCACTGACACTTTGAATATTTTTGAAGCAGTACAAATCAGTAACCAGCAACACTTGGAATATTTTTCAGTCAGTACAAATCAGTAACCAGCGACACTTAGAATATTTTTGAAGCAGTACAAATCACTAAGCACTGATACTTAGAATATTTTTGAAGCAGTACAAAT